>NC_048598.1:36868557-37056057 GCF_003668045.3 Cricetulus griseus | reverse complement strand
TGTGTGTGTGTGTGTGTGTGTGTGTGTTGTGTGTGTGTGTGTGGTATCTCTTTCTCTCTATGTGTATGTGATATACAAGTATATATGTGTGTATATACATATATGTATATGTGAACAAACTTAAATTTCATCTGATATTTCAGCATCTTCTCTATATACAGTCATAACTAAGTCTCCTGAAAAGACTGGCTGAATAAGCAAAGGACTATCAAAAACTTCTGTTCTCCTGTTGTTCATTATCAGTTCAGCTGTCTAACTGTTGGGACCACGAAGGTTCCCTTTCTAAAATGTGAATAAATTTTATAAATTCTAAATTTTGGATGAATTTTACTCAAATCCAATTTTAGCAGATGCTATATTGAACACACATAAGTTTTAGAACTTCTTGACTGATAAACCAGTCGCTATTTGTTCACAATGCTATCACCTTCCCATTTTTACCTGTTACAATCACTAGTCACTTCCTTTTGTTGATATTTATATAGCCTATCTTTTCCCACCCACTCTATTTTCAATTTCCTACTGTCCTTTTATGCAGCCAGGTGTTTAAATTTACAGGTTCTATTTACATTTGTTCTTGTTGCTATTGATCAGGACTTACTTCTACCCTATCTTCTATTCACTTTATTTTCTAATTGCTGCTTCTCTCTCTCTCCTTTGCTTTCTAAGAGATTTGCTGAACTTTGTTATTTTATTTCTTTCCTGCTCCCATTTGCCTGTGGCTTTTATTTCAACTTGTGCAATATCATACTTTCTTAGCTGCCATTATTGATTATTTCTCATCATGACTTATTCTACAGATTTTTGCTCCATAAATTTCCTAAGCAAAACCTTTGTTTATATAATCACACCACATTCCACCCAAATCCTATTCACAAAAACAAAATTTTTCCAGTGGCATGCATAAGTTCAATGTTTAATCATTTGCAGAATAAAATCAATGTCCTTCTAGTTTGTTAATTAAATTAAAACATTGAGCTATTATTAAAACTCATTGACTGCTATTCTTTATGCACTTTATAAGAGTTATTCATCTTCATTCTACAATAAACATCTCCAATGGAAAGCTTTGAAGAATGAACAATATGGCCCTGCTAACTGCCATCATTCAATGTCTTTCTAGCAACATTTGCTGGTATAGTAAGAAAAATATATAAATAGGCAAATAGCAATAATAGTTGTTTGTTGTTGATATAATTTGTTACACAGGCAATTTAAGAGAATTTACAGAATTATTTTAACTAATAAAAGGACTTTATGAGGTTTCTGAATACAATATCAACAAATAAAAAACAATAATATTTCTATGTACACTAGCAACATTTGAGTGGAAATATAAAAAATACCACACATAAAATAAGTGCTATATAAATAGGGGGCATGAACATGATTAGTGTAACCTTAAAATATTCTAGGAAATATAGGGAAATGTTTTTATGACTATCCTGAAAAAGAAATTACCAAAACTCTTGTCATATCTTCATCGGAGTTTTGGATTTTACTGACACACTCTTTGTGTTTCATTACTATATGACGAAAAGTAGAATCTGACTGCCTAAGAGATAGTGAACTCAGTTCAGGACTTAATGTAACAGCTTTATTTCTCCTATGTTGGCTTCCAAGGACCAGGGCATATTCAGGAATCTATACTCAAAATGAACAAGGCAGAAAGAGAAGCTGCATGTCTAGATCAGGCATCGGCCACATACTCTCATGCACTTGAGTATGTAAGAAAATTCTTCAAAGGCCAAGAAAAGCCAACAGAGTGAACTGTAACTGGG
Source organism: Cricetulus griseus (assembly GCF_003668045.3). Taxonomy (NCBI): domain Eukaryota; kingdom Metazoa; phylum Chordata; class Mammalia; order Rodentia; family Cricetidae; genus Cricetulus; species Cricetulus griseus. The sequence continues at coordinate 37,054,276 of NC_048598.1, read as the reverse complement.
TGTCCTCCCTACCCAGTGAAGGAGTTATAGCTGGAAACAGAATTAGTAGAGTAGCAAGGAGTAACTAGGCTAAGATGTAAAGAAAAAAAAAATGTCCCTTACCTAGAAGCTTTAGACTACCCTGATGCAAGGAAAGAAGTGATTTCTTTCCCTTTAATGCTTGGAAATATCAAGTCATCCACCCATCTTGATGACAGCTGATAGCTAATTTAGAACAGATAAACTCCAATTTATTAATTAATCTGGTGCAAACAGAAACAACAGTCTAGAATTAAAATACATACACCCACGGCTAACGATTTATTTTTCCTGGAGAATCTCCTACAGGAAGACCACAGGCAACCTGCTCTGCCACCAGGGCAGTACACACAGCCTAGGACCACCAACCTAAGGAGGAGCCTCTGACCTTCTGTATGATGTGCCTCACACACAAATACATAGACACCACATCCTGTTGCCCCAGCATATGGGCCATGAATCATTCACAAAGCTTCTGGATTAATTATTCATCCAAACCAAACACCAAACACTTTGCTAATTGTCCAGGAAGAAGTGGGGGCTGGCAAGTGGGAAGAGAGATTAATTGAAGAAGAAAGAATCTGCCCTGCAAACAACTGATAGTACCAAGACCTTGCTTATTTTAAACAGCACAGTGATAGCACACAGAAAGAAAATAGCCTCCTCTAAGTTAGTTGGGTAAGTAACACCGACTGCCTCAGAAACAAAGGGGGAGTCATGTTCTCTTCCAAGTTCTGATCAAGGACACATTCTCTGTCACTCTTTTCTGTACGTTCATCCCCAGAACTCTTAGAAAGTTTGTGAGCTCGGCCCCCACACATTAAATATCAATGGCCCTAAGAGCTGGTCAAGGACAAGACCTTGTTATGTGGGTGCAATAGTGGGAAATACTCCCTGAGAAGAGCATGGGTGGACCTGGAATAAGATATAGACCCCCCCTTAGATTGATGGGCAGGATACATGGATCTGGTTTCTAACCCCTGCACTGACTTTGAATTTGGTTAACATCTATTATAGATCTGAGACTATGAATCACCCTGGAAAACAGGGAAAGGAGAACATAACCTTATTGTCAGCCTCAGCAAAGAAACAAGAGACTCACAAAAAATATCATAAGAGGAAAGGCAAAGCTAGCTAGCCTATAGGGGAATACATAAATGTTAGGTGCACAGTAGAAGGCTATTTCTCTAAGGAACCTGTTGTCTCATCAGACAGAACATCATAGAATGGAGCTGCTAAAGGCAAGAAGAATTTTAAAAAGAGAGTAACAGCAATGTAAGGAAATAAAGGGATACAGTTTGAGATAGGGCAGATACAATAGAACCCAGCCTTGCTTGGGTAAAGAAGCCATGGTTGCAGCAATAAGACTGGTGGGAAATAAACATCAAGGCAAGAGGAGAAGAGTCAGTTGATGGAAGTCTCAGCTACTTCAAGATAAAGAACTTTTCTTGCCATTTCAAAGGGGAAAGAAAACTTTGTCAAAATTAAGGAAGGTATTCAACCAAGCCTGTAATGATGGATCAGAGAAGGATGAGTCTGACATTAGAAGTCAGGAATAGGGTCCACTGATGATGACATTGTAACTAAAGATTTCAGCCCAGAGGACTCCTGAGAGTCCCCCCAAAAGTAGGTCTGAATACTCACCCCAAGACTCAAATGGAAAAGTAATGGTAGAAAGATAGTTGCCTACCATTCCTAGTCTTCTTCTTGATTTCTGGGACCTCTAGTCTAGTGTTCTCACTATAGTATCAAGGTACAAACAGGCAAAGAGAGAAATCTCCATAATCCCCTGTATACAATGCCATCAAACATAACAGAAAAGTCTGGATGACAGGAGGGTAAAAGCTAGGTAAATTCTCAAGCTCACAGGGCTTGAGAGGTCACTTAACAGAATGCTTCTACAGTGTGGGACAGAGGCTCATTAGATAAAATGCTATGGTCCCTTTCCCTAGAGGAAAATGTTCCCATGTACAAATGTTCAATATCATACTGGGCAACTCATGACTCCCTAAAGACTCCCTTTTTAGCCCTTCTAAGTTCTAGTGAATAAACTGCATTCAGCCAGGGACCCTGGGTGGACAATGGCAGTGCCTGGGATAATCCTGGCCTCCAGGATCCTCTCCAAGGTCCTCCTGATTAACACATAGACTATCAGTTCCATTGATAGAAAGGATGGTGTTGGAAAGGACATTATTGTGTAAAAAGAATTTCCTGCTCAATAGGAAAATGTCAAAGATGTAGAAACAAATTTAAAGTTCTAGTGTCTGAGAGAGTGAGAGAAAGAGAGAGGAGGGATGGAGGGTAGGAGGGAGAGAGAAAGAGAGAGTTTGCATACATATGTATGTGCATGTGTAGTCCTAGGATGTCACTATGAAGAGACAAAATATACACCATTTGTAATCCTTTGGTCTCTCATTTTGCTTTTACTCTATGATAAATGTGGAGGGTTATCTTTCAAAATTCATTAGCTAGATATTACTTCCTCCTTCTCATTATATAAATACAGACAAATCTCAGTGTTTCCTATAGAAAAATGAATCTGCCCTCAAACACAGGGCTAGAATTATTAATAAAACAAGGGTTAAGTCCTTCCTAAGGCAAATTCAGTTTCAACATCCATCCAAGACCAGGCTTTTTCTGCCATACAGAGGAATTGGGGGATCACAGGGCTGGACCTCCCAACAAAGAAAAGGCCAATTTGGTCAAGGTCAGAGGTTAGGAGTGTTAATGAGGTTGGAAGAAGTGGAAGGGTCCCTAGAGCAGCTTATGGAAAGACTGGGGCAGTTTGTAGAAGCAAGTTATGCTCTCTTCAAAGGAAGGAATAAGCTTGTAAATCCTTGCAACAAAATCACTGATAAAGAACCAAAGTTGCTGGGGGACCATCACGGCCATGCTGTTTGCATTCAAGATTCTCCTCAGGACAATATATAATATGAAGAACATACATGAAACATGGATACAGATACATTCTAATCAAAGATAACCCAGACACACATCTGGACCCTGTGCCCATCTTCAAGAGGTATGAAATTTCTTAACACTCTTATTTCTTATTCTTTCTCTTCTCTTCCATCTTATTCCCTCCAGGCCAGCTGGTCTCAGGAGCACCATCAAGCTTCAATGAGCTCCCTTCTCTTCAGCACTGGAGCCAGAATACAGATAACTGCACAAAGTGTTCTGGTAACTTCTATTGAATAGTGGAAGGGAGAAGAGAAATATGGACAGGGAATGGGACCAGCAGCAATGAAAGAAGCAGGTAATTTCAAATATGTTCTTCCATCAAATCTTAACCATTTTTAGGTTAGCATCTCTCACAAAATTAAGACTTAAGAACTCTATTAGCCCAATGATTATACCATCAATGAAGATCACTACCAAGATTTTATTCATTTTTGTCTGGATGGGTTTTCAACTGCAACACTATTCCTAATTAGAATTGAGTGTATCTGACTATGTTACTGTTAGCTTTGCATAAATACTAAACATCTATAAATCCAATTCCAAACATAGCCTGTAGACTATAAAGGCATCTCCATTACAGAATTTAATAAACTGATTGATAAGTATAAGAAATTAATTTATAACACTGATCAATTCAGAAAAATAAAAGTGAAGAAAGATATATGGTCTAATAAATAGCAAGCATAAAATAAAATGAGTAGAAGAATATAAACCATTCATTACAAATAATTTTAGTGTTTTGAGTTCTTCCAAACAAGAAAACCCCAATTCAAAGGCAACACAGGGCCAGTCAGATGACTTGGCAGGTAAAGGCAGCTGCCACAAAGCCCAATTACTAAAGTTTGATCTCCAAAACCAACATGGCGGGGAAGAAAACTGATTCCTTCAAGTTGTTCCCTAACTGCCACATACATGCTATGACATGCACTGATGGGGCTGGAGAGATAGCTTAGCACTGGCTGCTGTTCCAGAAGACTCAGGTTCAATTCTCAACACCTATGTGCCAGCTCACAACTGCCTAAAACTCCCATTCAAGGGAATCCAATGTCCTCTTCTTCTGGCTTCTGTGGGTACATGGCACACAAGTAGTACATAGACATACAAGAAAATAAAATACCCTTACACATAAAGTAATAAATTTTAAAACACAGAATTTTTAAAAAGTTTGTGCACACATGTGTGTATGCATGCACATTAGTTAACTAATTAGTTACTTAATTTAAACTGAAATTTGAAAGAAGCAGCACTTCCTGATCCAGCTGCAGGACCCTGTACAGAGGACTGCCCCCCAGTTCTCAACAAAAGTTTTGTGCATGTATAGTATTTATCTAATAATGTTACTAATAAAAGAAAAAATTTTGTATATCTCATGCCTGACAATACATTCATTTTATTTAATCCTTGTACAGACAATGCATACATAGATGTCACTGATTCTTTGAGAAGATCCAGAACTGACATTCTCCTTCTCTCCTTTCAACAGTGTAATAGTGTTGCCTAGAAGGAGCTACACAATTAGGATCAGGTCTTCTGGTTTTGTTGGAACTAGGTTGAGTCACCTGCAATTTGTCAATAGGATGCCAATAGATATTGTGTATATCACTTATATATCAAGAAAATAAGAGTATTCATCTTTTATATTCTCACTTTCTGGCTCTATGGAAAGGATAAAATCATGATATCTGGCAGATGATAGGCTCATAGACTCGTAGGTTAGAGCCTTGGTTTCTAAATCAGTAAGTAGAGAAAAACCAACAACACTTGTTTCCTTAAGGAGCAAGAGATAAGTATATTATGTTAACCCATGTAATTTGAAAGGTTATTTTTAGAACATTTAACCCTGCTCAATCTAGATCAACCTTACAAAGAAAAATGTTTTATGTGTTTTAAAATCTTAGATTCAAGCAAGTTAAGCAAGTCAGCCAAAATGACACCTCCATAACAAATCTGAAGTTCAAACTAGATCTGCCCAACACTAAAGTCTTTAAAGTAGGTTATACCAACATGGTAATTTAATGATGGTGAGAGATCTATGAGATAACTATATTTGTACACTATCAAGTGCACATTAGGCAACATCATGTCTTCTAAATTTCTCTATGACCTGCATTAACAGTAAGTTCCATAGCAATTTTTTTCATTTGCTGGTATATTCAGCATCCATGATAATGCCCTGCGTTCAGTAGGAACCTAATATATGACAATTTGTTAGATGGATGCAAGAGTGAGAAGCCAGATGAGAAGGATGGAAAAGAAGCATTACTAAGAAAGCAGGTTCAGGGATACAGTCGTCGAGAGGGGTCTTGCACTTGAGTGGTAAAGAAGAGCACATAAAGTTGGGAGGGGAAATGGCAGGGAAATGAGGAAGGAATTCAAGGGGACAGAATGGAAGGTAACTTTGGTCAAAACACATTATATGCATGTATGAGAGTAAAGAACAAGAAAAGAAAAATAAAGAAATCTGGTAAAAAGAACACCAACCTCCTAGTCCCCCCACCCCACCCCTGCTTCTGCAATAAGCGCCAAGGACAGTGAGAGCTTCACAGACTTTAAATCACACCTTCTTTCCTGGTTCATATTCCCCTGTGAAGTCTCTCAGCTTGTGATGAATCTATAAATTTGCAATGGCGAGTTTCACGAAACAGAAATGCATCTTTAAAAAAAAAAACAAAAACAAAAGAACTCCAACATTGCTCTCTTCTCTTGAGCAGTAACCAATTCAATATCTATGTTCAAACTTAAAGATATACTCTTTTATGACTCTGAGACTATATGAAAAGATGTGCAAGTGGCCAATAAAACAAAACTACCCATTGACTCATTTCTAACCAATGGGAAAAGACATCAATATCTAGGCCAATTACGAAAGATGTGACCCCAGGCAGTTATCTGGATGTTAACCCAAATGACATTTTCCCCTTCTACTCACTCGTAAAGACCAAACTACCCCATGCAAAACTGGGCTCAAACCTGACCTCGGTGTTTCAGTTTCCTGTGTCTACTCCATCCACTCTGCTCCAGTTAAACTGTTCTGTTCATGAGTGTAAGACCTATTTCTAACTTCTACTTCTCCCACCACACTGTCATAAGATTGAAGACTAGCATCCACTTTCAGCTGTGGGCAAGTGATCTTCCAACTAAACACCAGAGTGTCAGACATCCTTTGGAGTTCCGAGTCTCTGCTCTTCATCAGTAACAATGGGTTAGTGTCCTCATCACTTTTCTGTTTCTGTGATAAAATTGGCACTAACAAAAGCAACTTAAGGAAAGAAGGGTTTAATTTGGCTTACAGTTTAAGGAGGGTATAGTCTATCACATGGGGAAAGTCATGGCTGACAGGGGCTTGATGCAACTAGCCACGTTGCATCCACAGTCAGGAACCAGATGAAGATAAATGCCAATGCTTAGCTCACTTTCTCCTTGTAATGCAGTATAGGACCCAAACTCAGGAATAGAGCTGTGCTATCCACATTTATGTTGTAGACTACTTCAATTAATGTAATCAAGATAATCCCTTCCAGGTAAGCCTATGTCTCCTAGGTGATTACAGAGCTTATTGACCGTCAACACTGAGCAGCGCACTTAATTACAATGGTTCAGCAATTCTTAATCTTCCAAGTGTGAAAGACTCTTCCTAATTCCAAAAACTGGAGGGCTGCTATCAATGACGAAATCTCCCTATTCCCCTAGCTCTGCTTATTATAGGTTAAGAAACTAAATTGGTTGCCCATATTCATCTAGGTAGTAAACAGCATAGATGATGAATGTGGATTCAGGTATCTACTAAGTCCCAATTGTTAACCACTATGTTTTGCTGATTCAAAGAAAAGAAAAAGGCACCATTCACCAACAATGCATTTAAATGCAATTTTATCTGTAAATCACAAAGCCATGCATACACTTTGGAAAAACTATACTGTGATACCTACTTGTAGAAAACATTATCTGCAAACAGGCAATGCTGGATGAGGCCACATATTTGTTCATCCATTACATTAATTCCAGGAATTTCCAGAGTCACATGTCTCCCAGGTTGAACACTACTAGGATGACTGGTTAGCCCTGAGATCCAATCCTGCTTTAAGTTTACATGACTATGACTCTGAAATTTGCATCTCTGGGAAATGTGTTACTGTTCAGCTTCAGTGTGGTTTAGCCCAGTAATTGCTTGGGGAAGCTGAAACACCAGAAGCTCCTCCTTTATTTGTAGAACTTCCTGGTTAAACATTGATCTGATCAGAGTCCCTGAAAGAGGAAGAACCTCACCCAGACTCTATTTGTTCGCTGGAGAGGAAGGACCAGATGTCCAAGCTATTTCAATAGACAGAGCTCTACAAAAGAGTCAGTTGAATATACTCCTGGGAAAAGAGGACATGGAATACAAGTGGTCAGCAGAAAAGACTTGGATGAGAATTTAATAGTCCCCATGTCTATCATCACAGTCAGATATGAAGGACACATCTGGGAGGCCTGTTCTATAATAACATCATACTTAGAAAGGGAATGGGTAGGCTCCGTTTCCAGTTCTCAAATGGAGAGTGGGGAGGTGGTAAATTACAGAGCACTCTGAGTTCCCCACAAAGAGCCCCTAGATCACAACATGTTATATTTATCGTGGTTATTAACCAAAGTTCAATTAGGATCCAGATTCAGCATCATGATGTGTCATGAGCTCAAGGAGCACAGAGAAGAGAAACATCCCATAAACAAGCATGTGGGTTGGCTTGATCTTTTGACTATTGTTCTATTTGGAAAATAAAAATCATAATAATCATATAGCAATGTTCTCAGCAAAGCATTTTTAAAATAATTTCTCTGTTGAACATTGAAAATAAAAGCCCACACATTCATCAATTCTTACCCATTATTCGAATCAGTGGGAGATGCTCAAAGTGTGATCTTAGCGGGCAGGAACGACATCTCCACTCTGGGAAGGTTAACAAGTCTTTAGAATGGAATAGGCTAGATTATATGGTCTAGAGGATTGCTTTTGGTACAACTTCAATAAGTTAAACAAAATTATAGATGAAGGCCAAAGAGGAGATAAGGGGGGATAAAGGGATTCTTTGGAGACTTAGTTCTGAGTCCCTAATTCTGGAAAGACACGAAGTCATTCAGTAACATTATTTTCTTCCCAGCAACAGTGCCCTTCCTTGAAGATCTGTTCAATGTCCTGTTTGGAACCCCTCAGAGGCCTCCCACAAAATTATTCCTTTCTTCCTTCAGGTCACTGCTACCTCGAGTCCTATAGCAATCTTATTCTTTCCCAGTTGTGCTTGGTGTTGTCCAGTCCTGCCCACCTGCCTTCCCCTCTGCCTAAAGCTCTCCTCACTTCCCCTCCTTCCTCTTTCACTGCCTCAGCCTCGGCATCCTCAGTTTCTTGACCTTCTGACTGGGTCCAGGATCCCAGAGCCCTAAGACTTCTCTCTTCTTACTCAGCTCACTATTGCACTTCAATTTGAATCTGTATCACTCTTTTCTGCTAGACAGCAAACTCAAAGACAATAGAAACTATCTCTGTCCACTCCTAAATCTCTAGCAGTCAGCTTTATGTTTGAGCATGAGATGTGCTCAATAATATTGGCTACCTCTTCCTTTTCCTTCTCTCCTGACTCTTCAAAAGTCACCTTTCCCTTCATGCTTCAAAGGTCTATATCTAGGCGTTGGGTAGGCTAAAGCCTCAGTGGGTCAGGTCACAGAGGTGCATCATTCTGGTTGTCTCCTCTCACTCAACAACTAAGTCACCCCAAGCCAAGACAGTTTTAGATGCATCTCTCCATGGCCAGTCAAAGAGTCGTGGGGTGAAGAATGGCTACAAAAGGTCCAGCTGGGTTCTGAAGGGTCATGGTACAGAATGTGCCTCCCACAGTGATGTAAATCACTGCAAAAGCATGGCTGATGAGAACCGAAGTGTGAAGCAGTCATACCTGTCACTCTGCCTCAAAGTCACTGTCCCAGAGCTGAAGACCAGGGAGAAAAGCCATGGCCTTGAGTCCCTTCCCTAGATATCTTGTCACCAAGGCTCAGGCAGCTGACAGGAGAGTGGCAGCCATGAAGGAAGGGATTGAAAGACAAGGGGGAGGAAGTAGAAACTTAGCTCCCCTCTGTGTAAGGGCTGACCAGGAGGCTTGTCTCCCTCTGAACTATATGAGACGTGGGGGAAGGAACAGAAGACAAAGAATAGGAAGACTGAAGAAATGGGGCTCTAGAGGATGGGAAATTCTCATTGGTAATAAAATTAAAAATGAAAGCCTCTTTTTCAACTTTTACTCTTGGAATTCCTTTGTTGTTCTTGCTAATAATAGCTATGGAGGACTTTCCCGGTGTTGATAAAATTAGATATACTACTAAAAAGAAACGAGAGCTATCCTATTGTTCAGTTTTGTCTTGGCACAAAATGATAGTAAAGGAAACTTTTAAAACAGCCATGGTTTCATAAATCACAATAGTTTCGGTGAAACTGTTCTCTTTAGATGCAAGTATGAGTGAGAGGGGTGGCCATTCTGAATGAAGTCCACAGAAACATAGCATCTTGAATATTCTCAATTATAATATTCTTTTTTGTTACAATGCTCAGGGCTCTTTATCTGCATTAAACAAACCATTCTCCAAGTGCTGACTCATATATCTTACTTAGAAGAGCATGGACAAAGCACTTAGCCTCTCGCATATCAGTTTTCTGTGAAAAAGGTGGACAAATGTCCCATTCTCCCAGATATAAGATGCAGTGGCTCTGATTGAACAACTTAGACCTAACTTGCTTTTATTGACTCCTCCATCACACCAGTCCACCCACTTTTGTCTTCTTAAATCTATGCTGTCCCACCTTTCCCTTCCCTTGGAAACCACTCTATGCTCAGCACATCTGCTACTCCCTGGCTCCATTGACATTAAACAGTGTCTCGTGGATTCCCATTTCATACCGGTGTGTTTATACTTAGCCATGGACTATATTTACAATACAGAAACAAGTTACAATGTCTGCCCAAAGGAGGAAATGTATTTTATCCACATAATGGAAACACAAACACCCCCTTTAATTTCTACTCTGTCTTCAGAGTCTGTAGAAGAAAGTGGTATATTACACCCTCTACTTTGCAAACACACTGCTGCATTTTTAAGGCCCCTCTCACTCCATCTCTCACGCATTCATGCAAACGAATGGAACAGGCACGGGGGTGGGAGTGCTCTGCAGAGAATGCACTTTGCCACAGTTTCTATCCCTAAATCACCTCGAGTGAACATAAATCCAAAGAAGGAAGGCCCCAAACCAAGCTGCCTCAGTATCGCCAAGCTTTCTTCACTCCCCTCTACCTTTCCCTCTTCTTGGCTGCCACCATGGCCAATTCTAGCCCCACTCCATTATCTACTGACTAAACTTTTGCCAGTGGGGACAACAGGAAGCCCTTTGAGGAAAATAAATTTTCTAACACCCAAACCTTATACCTGGAATTCAGTCAGTGCTCAACAAATATCTTTTCAGTGAACAGTAATCGAGAGAGAGAGAGAGAGAGAGAGAGAGAGAGAGAGAGAGAGAAACTTATGCATGAGTAAGATCTGCTACTGATCCAGTGAATTATTATTATTCAACTAACTGCCAGTTACTAACTGCCATTCTTATTTGCAGCCTCGCTGAATGTATAGAACTCGGGAAAGACCTTTAACCTTCACACACTGCCCTTTGTCTACCTCTTTCCCTGAATCGACCTCTTCATTCTAAAAATAAAGGGGGGGGGGACAAGCAAAATTCTGCATCCACACTGTGTCTCTCCCATCATACAACTGGAACAGAAATAGTGTTCTGATAAAAGAAGATGCTGCATGGAGCAGTAACTGTAATGCTCCCCCAGTGTGGAGCTTGAGAGGAGCAAAATGCCAGGGAGGAGGTGGAGGCCTGCCAGAGAAGCAGCTCCCAGCTCCACTTGAGAGGAAGAATTTCAAAAGCAGTGGAAGCTAAGGACATCCAGACCTCCCCACCAGCAATATCAAGGACACTAAGTTCCTGGGCCCCTGCTTCACCGATGCTGGAAAGCTCAAAGCCCCTCATGTCCCCTTGCTCAGCATCAGTTTCCCATTTCCAAAATTACAAGTCCCCTGCCTCACCCAGCCTTCCTTTGCCCCACCCACAGCTCACAGGATGAGTACAAGACAAGTCTGTAAAAATCCCATAAGGCTCCCTGACATGATTTGCTATATAAATACCCAGGGCTATCACGCTATTACTGCAGGGAATCGGGCTGGGGGCCCCTGGGGCTGCATAAGCAACACCTCCCCCACATTCTCAGCACCAGAGAGACAGGGCTCCCGGAGGAAAACTGTGCTTTCCTCGATCTTTAGCTGCTAGGGAAACTCATATGTTAGGGCAGCCTTCTTACAGAAACCCTCTAAAAATACCTATCGATGTATATTTAGCTCCAGATATCATCCTCCTACAAACAGGCTTTGGGCTAAACCACTCCGTGTATGCCGCTGGCTGGAAGCTGGGACTGCAGGATGGCTGGTCCCGCTCTTCTGTAGCTTTCCGCTGCCCACGTTTTCCTTTGTCTTCCCTCTCTCTTCTAGGTGGAAGAAGCTGAAGCTGAAGATACAGAGATGGTTCCCTTCTCTTTGCCATGCCTTCCCTCAGAGGTGATCCCACGGTAAAAAGAATTTGTAAGACTTATGCAGCATCCATAGCAGAGCTAGAAGTAGGATCCCCCCCCCCCAGCTTAAATTGGTCAAGGCTCCCTTGCTGCTCTCAGGTTCAAGTATACACTACACTCTCCTGCACAGACTAGGCAGGCCCTTGTTGACCTCTTCAGAAGTGTCTCTCACCGCTCCACTCATCAAGTTCCTAGGGATGCCCTTCTGTCTGTCCCCTCATTATGTCCCCACCTCTAAACATTTGCACACAAAATTCTTTTTCCCAGCAAGCCCTTCTTCCTTCCCAGACTTCTATGCCCCACCCCTTTGTGCACCTCAGGACATTTAAGTACTATTTCCTTCAAGAAGCTTTCCCTGGGACTCAAGCGCCAAGAAAGATGCCCTTCTTCTGAGTGCTTATGACACGTAGGCTCACTGTCCGGATGAGGAACACTTGACCTATCCCACCCACCCCTAGCACTGTGCCCAGACTGTGAGTACTCAGTAATGTTACTTTGATATCTGTTGAGTGGCTTTCTGAGCCTGCTTGCAAATGCCTTAGCAGAGGCACAAGGTTTAGACACACTAATGCATGCTCCAGTGTTTACACTACATGTCCACTCAAACAGGCCACTGCCCACTGCACAGTTCATCATCATGATACCAGAGCATGCGCTGAGCTAACTGACATTGTTAATGGAACAACAGACTATCTAACCATCCGAGAGCAGTTTTGAACTCAAAAAGTAGCTCCATAATACCATTAGGACTGGAATACAACTGAAAATGAAGATTCCCCCAAGTGTAAGAAGAACAGCATACAGCTCACCACTGAGCCTGAACTAAAAAGAGGAACTAAAGAGAGAGCATGGAACTTCTTCAGCTGCACTGGACAGCAAGCAGCATCTCCGAGCTCAAGGGGTACTGTAGCTCAGAGAAGGAACCCAGACAGTAAAGGCAGACAGGCTGGGTTCAAACTCTGTGTTTATCATATTGAATGGCCTCCCTTATCTGCGAGAGATCTGGCCCAGGACTTCCAGGAGGCACGAAGAACCACAGCTAGTACAAAACTCTAACACATCATGACTTCCCCTGTGCGTCCATAACTTCTTGTCAACCATAATATTTACTTTATAGTTTAGACAGTTTTAAGAGATTAACAAAATTAACAATTATAATACAAGTTCCAACAACATATTAGAAAATTGCCAATATTACTACATTCACAATTGGGGCCATTATTGTTATTATTATTGTTGTTGTTGTTGTTGTTTTTCCAGAAAGGGTTTCTCTGTGGTTTTGGAGGCTGTTCTGGAACTAGTTCTTGAAGGCCAGGCTGGTCTCGAACTCACAGAGATCTTTCTTCCTCTGCCTCCCGAGTGCTGGGATTAAAGGCTTGCGCCACCAACACCCAGCTGGGGCCATTATTAAGTAAAAAACATGTTTTACAATACCTTGAAGGAGGATCTGATAACAGAGTGGCTATTGTCTTATGGGTAGGTGTGTATACACAGCATGGACATCCTAGACAAAGAGTCGGTTCACATGCCAGGCAGGATAGTGAGGAATAGCCAGAGATCTTACCATGCTACTCAGAAGGGGAAGCCAGTCAGTACTTATGAATCATCCACTTAATATTTCCAGGCTGTGGTTGACCACAGATAACTAAAACTGCAGGAAGCTAAAATGTGGATAAAGGGAGAGTGCTATAGCACTCATTTCCAAGCACATTATTAAAATTTTCTGTACCTTAGCATATTCATCCCTGAGATGGGCCTGGAGAATAATTAAACCTAATAATCCTTACCTGTGGCACTGCTTTTACAAATTAGAACTATCTGTGAAACATAGGCCTTGGCTCATGGTTTGCTAAATGCAAAGTGTTATAAGACCAGTGATGCAATACTGAGTGAAGCTTTCTCCCTGCTGCCCCCTCCAGCTAGCTCTAGAAACATTGATTCCACTCTTAGTGCTCAAAAAACACTTCCCAGGGTGCTATTATCACCGAGAGCCCAATATTTCTTATTCGCCTGGGGTATACACTCTCAGCTCCCATTTCCCTGAAAGTGTAAGCTGGGCAGATGAAGCTGTAGACACAGATCCTAGTGAGACCAAAAGGGAGGTAGGGAGACAGCCTCTTGCCTCCCCAGGTCCTGACTTCCCTCAGCTCTTCTTGTATCCTATAGAGGACAAAAGACTTTGGGAGTGGAACAACAAGTAGAACGTACTGAGTAGTAACTATATCACATACACGGCACATAAGAGATGAACAAAAGTCATAGGCACAGAGGTCTCCCCACTTACTCTCTCTCTCACCAGTGGTTTAGGGGTGACTGAATTTTTATCTTCCCCCCATCATTCTCCATTATATTTAAGTTCAATAACTTCCTATTAAGATTGGTATATACTAGTGATTTTAAGTACTACGGAATATTCCAGGTGATTGACAAGAGTTTAAAACACAACCTCCCGAATTGTTACCAATTCAAGAGAGATCTGAAGTTCAGGTAGCTAGAAGGTCATTTCAGCAGAGATAACAATACACCAATTAGGGCATCTCTCAGTCTACAACATTAATCTTGCTAAGTAATGAATACTAAACAAGAATTAATGAATACTAAACAAGCCAGTTAGGAAGAAGTCAGCTGGACCTTTTGATCTACTTTTCTTGCACCAAATGACAAGACACTAAGAGCTGACATGCTTTCTTTGCCGTAGAGCAGGGCACTGTATTCCAAGCTCACAGAAGAGTCTCAGAATGACCCAGGAGGTTTGCCTTCTTCAAGCCACACTTGCAGCCCCTGCTTTGAACTGGAACACAAGTATGATGTGCTTCCCTGCTACACTCCATCCCCTGCTTCTAGAGGACCAAAGGAATATGAATCACAGAGATTTATGCCTGAAGAGTCTTGGGGCTGCGAAGGTCACTGAAGGTATGAGAACGAAGAATGCTGAAGAAAGGGCCACTTAAAGGCAGAGGATGTGGGCTCAAGGCCTACATAGTGTCTGCTGTTTAGACACATGCCCTCTATGAGCTTTAGTGTCATATTTGGAAGATAAGGTCAACATGATCCCTACTGTAGTCTAAATGTCCCCTGAACATGTCTGTTAAAATTTAAGCAGCACTGTTATATCAGGAGTGATACCTTTCTGAAATGATTAAGTCTTGCAGACACCTCCCTAAAGCATATATTAAAACTACTATAACCAGAATGGGCTGCTTGTGGCAGACTTCTGAGAAAAGGTTGAGTTGGGTTTGTTTCCCTCTCTTCTTCAGCATACGGTGTCCTTGGCTCTGTGAGGATATGACAAGAAGGACTTCATCAGACACCAGTGCCAGCTCTTGAACTTTTTGGACACCAGAATTGTAAGCTATAAATCTCTGTTGCTTAAAAAAGGAAAAAAAAAAAAAAAAACCACCCAGTGTCTGATATTCTGTGGTAAGAGAAAATGGTCTCAGACAACCTCTTTTATGGGATTATAAGTATTACATGAAATAACTGACGTAAGGAGACTCCAAGCCATGCACAACTTCAACTTACATGTCTAAGAATTCTGAAGGTTAGGAGTGGCAGAATGCGGTGACTCCAGTACCCCAAATACTTGTCTCTTAGCAACATGCTAATGAGCCTGCTGTCTGATGTCACAGCGCCCACCCTCCCGCTCCCCACCCATCACCAAAACTGAAAGCTAAGATGTTGTGCAGCCTCAGCCCTGAAGCACTGTGTCATGCTCTAACACTGTCACTCCCTGCTGTGCACAGGAGTAGAATGTGAGGTGACACCTGAAGACAAGGTGGGAAGGAAGAGCTGTCAGCAAGGTTAACTCTGGATGCAGGTGTCAAGAAGGCAAATAAAATAAAATAAAATAAAAGGAAGGTTGTGTAGCCAAGAGAGGGGGTGCATGGGGTGGGCTAAAAAGATATTATTCCTGCTTCAGAGGGCATGGTCTAAACTCCAGGATCTGCCACCAGAAAGCAGGGGATAGTGAGCAAATGACTTAACTTCCATGGGTACGAATAACTCATCTCTGACGTCTATTCTGCCTGCCTCACTAGTTAGTACCACAACATATTTAACTGACATTAAGACCCCACAACTGTGAAATTCCTGGTAGTTTAATATACCACTAAAAAAAGAGAGGAGAGAGCACCATCGAGCTCTGCTCTGCCATTCTTCTAAGACATGAGCTGACTTCAGAGATGATATGCCTCTTAGCAGCAAAGCAAGATGGTAGATGAACATGTGGATATTAGACAGTTCAATTACCCAGTCCATTGCAGTGGGTCAGAGCCTTATCTCTCAGCAGTCAAGTGCACAGTGAACCTGTTGCCAGGAAGCCATCTGCATGTAAACTGAAAAGAACTCCTGCATGTTGGGCTGAAGGTGGGATGGGGTCAGGAGCAAAGTCTTGTTGGTTCAACTTGAAAGTATTCACTTCTCAAGGTCACCCAGAGAGCCATCAAAGTCTGAGGAGCCACCAAGAAAGCTGGGCAGACAGCTCAGACAGGACATTGGACTTGGTGAAGCTCTGTAACTCTCTGGACATGCAGGTGAGTAACAGAGGACTTTCTGGCCATAGCAACAAGAGTACCACCTACTGATTCCCATAAATCTGCTCCTTCAACCATGTGACAGCCAAGACAGCCAACCCCTACTCCTCTTCCCTTGGCCACTCAAATGGTGAGAGTCCTCTACCTCCACACACCCATCACGGACCTCACATCCCCCACAAGAACCACCAGATCCCCCTGCAAAGTAACAGTTGTCTTGTGATACCTGGAGAAGACTGGTTCTGAGACTCTCGTGCATATCAAAATTTACACATGCTCACATATATAAGATGGTATGTTATCCTCCCTCGTGGATGCTTTAAAGCATCTCTACCTACAAGACCCTGCAGCATAAATGCTATGTAAACATTAGTTATTCTATACTGCTTCAGGAATGGCAATGAGGATAAAAGGTCTTTCTGTGCTCAGTACAGATGCATTTTACCCAAATATTTCCTATCCATGCTTCACTAGATCTGCTCAGAAGCCAAAGATACAGAGAACTGACTGCACTTCAACCTGTCAAAATGTCTAGTAAAGTGTGGCATCCAAAAGATGTATGTTAGAGCATCTTTAATAATTATTATAGCAAAAACCAGAAGGCAATCTAAGTGTCAAATAACAAGCAAAAACAAGAAGCAAGCTGTGTACATCCACTTAACAAAGTGCTGATCAGTCACCACAGAATTTCAGTAAAGTATGGAATGGTGTGTGATATGCTCATCATATATTGAGAAAGGCAGCAAAATTACAGACATCTGAAAGAAAGATTTCTCAGCTTTAAAGAGGTGGGAGAAGATGCCATAAAAATCAGAAATTGCTCTTAATCAGTGAACAGGTTTTCTCTTTTCCTTTTGATTTTTCTGTATTTTTAAAAATCAATGTGTGACAGCTTAAAATGAAAATGACTGGCTTAGACCAGAAATTTCAAATGTTTTCAGTGCATATAACTTTGAGCAGGACCAATTACACACACACACACACACACACACACACACAACCATTATCACCACCATCACCAACAGCAATACCAGCAACACTTGATTATAACATGATTCAAATTCTCATTTAGGAGTTTTTAAATATAGTATATATTATTGATTTTAGAGACATTTAAAACACCATTCTGGTATGCTACATTTTCCTATGGCATTATACTCCTGTGGTACTATGTATACTAAGTCATAGTTAAAATGTACCATTAAAATATTTTTTTAAAAATGACCTACATAAAATCCTTCTATAAGACAGCAGATACTTTTTTAAACATGATCACTCAGCCCTATTCATCCATTACCTATACTGAGGTTGGCTGCTTATAAGCTATACTCTAAGCCATTATATCTTCACCTACTTCTCTTTCACTCAATCACAATCAGCCTAAAAGCTAAAAATGGGAACACTGGATCTATATCACAAGATAATGGGGAGATGCATGGCTCCCAAACTTATCTTCTCAGTCTTTAGCTTTACCCAATTACTCCCTACAAATTTCCTTTTTCCTCAAGTTTGTTCAACATAATGGTGACTACATATTCCCTCTCTTAGGTGTCCTGTGCAGCTCTGCTTGTCCTCAGCAGTGAGCCAGGCAGCTAAGTAAGGAAATTTCCATGCCATACCTACACCAGTTTACCCTTCTCTCCTGTAAGCACCAAAAGCCAATGGACTCAAAGATTCACAAGCCACAGAAACCTGTGCAGAATTCTCATCACTTCAGTGCTAAAGCCCATCACATTTGCCGTCGATCGTGTTGGACCTGCTCATACTATGTTTTACTATGAACTTCCTCATCTTCATACTATGTTCATACCCAAAGGATTGATGTTGCAAATATTCACCTAAATGGATCACCATCCTATCATGTGTCTATGGCAGTAGGTCAGTCCCAATATATACTATATTAAGTTCCTAAGAATGACTTACAAGCAGTTTGATGCAATTCATTTTGATACCATTAAAAAATCTATAAATCATTTCAGTCTGTTCTCAGCATGTTCATCTTAATTTTTAGTTCAAAAAACACAATTGGAGTCCCCTCCAATCACCCAAAGAAACTGGGTGTTTTTGTTGCATCCTTTGATTAATCTCTTGGGATGATCCCTCCTCCAGACCAGAACAAGCTGTTTGCCTCCGTGAAAATGCTCCTCCGGGGAAAACTTGGTGTTCAGAAATCTAGCAAGCACACAATGGGAATCCAGAAGCATGCCTGAGAGTCCCAGGCATGCCTCTGCCTAATGCCACATGTACCTAGCTCCTCCAAAAAACGAGTTCTCGATAGTACAGCTACATGGAGACTCTTAGACTTGTTTTCTTTGGCTTATGTTCTACATTCTGATCTCTGCCTACCTTATCTTCCTTGTAGTGGCTACCTCATGTCACCGTGGGCCTCCCAACACACACACACACACACACACACACACACACACACACACACACACACACACACACAAAGAGAGCAAGAAGGAAGAAGACTCACCCACTGAGGACCACAATGAAGTCCATGACATTCCAGCCATTTCGGAGGTATGAACCCTTATGGAAGATGAACCCTAGAGCTACAATTTTGATCCCAGCTTCAAAGCAGAAAATTCCAATGAAATATGGTTCTGTCTTTTCCTGTGAAGGCAAAGAACAGAGGAACAATAAAAGGATTGCTCCATATCAGACACAGGCAAAGGCACATCCTGGCTATTTCCTGCACACCCATGATGGCCAGCCTCATATACCAGTACAGCTTAAGTTACAGAAGGTCCAAGAGTGCCTGAAACTGCATTGAATACACAGAATATGGGAAAGTGCTTTAAAAATGGGCAGATGTATCCTACCTATGGACTAGACATTTTTCCCCTGAAGGTCCCCAGTGGCATAGTGTTGCCTTGAAGGAGTTTATTTCTTGGGTCTCTACACTAGCTGGGAACCATAGAGTTCTCATGCCTGGGTCATTAGGCTGGCCACTTGCCCATGTGTTTGGACTTAAAATAATCTGTGTGCTCTCTTCTGGAGGAATACATTAGACATGTGAATCATTCCTTTAGGAGAATAAGGATGTCGGCATTTAGCAAGTTCATAACCACCAACACATTCAGCTTTCAGCATCTTTCCTCACTGCTCTCTGGCCCTCCCTTTTCCTTCTCACTTCAGCAGTCCCTTAGGAAACAGGAGTGAAGCAAATGGCCCTCGTGTCTGCCCTTTTCTTCTTGCCTGTCTACCATGTGAGCACACACAAGTATGTGCAATGCCCTCTTCCTTGTGAGTCCCAGTGGGGTTGACTATTAACTGTCCCTCAGTAAAGAACAAAGTCTTCACAGAGCTGTGTGAGAAGGGAGGTGTGGAAAGGGGGTGGAGCCAGGGGAACCAGGAGGAGAAAGGGAGAAGAAAGCACAAACATACCAGCCTTCGGGACATCGGGGTCTTGTCATCCTCAGGAAGGTGCTGCTCCAGGGCCAGGACGATGCAGTTGGCAATGATGGTGGCCAGGATCATGTACTCAAATGGCGTGAAAAAGAGGAGTTAAGGATCCAGTTCATGTAAGAGAAGATGCAGCCTCCAAGATAGCCACACACACACACACACACACACACACACACACACACTTCTTTCTTCCTACTGGTCCTTGCCATCGAATGATTTATACTCACAAGCAGGCAGGCAGGACAATGCATGCTTCTCAGTATAGGAGGCATTATCATTTAGGGCTGGTCAGTGAAAACAAAGCATCTTCTCCAAGAGGAGGAAGCAGATGATAAATAATAGAGTTGGTCATATGTCAGATACCCCAAATGATGAATGAAATAAAATATAAAGCCAGTAACTAAATAGGGCTTCAAATTGATGGGAAAGAAGGAAGAAGCAAGATGAACCAGGTAGCAGGATTCTGCTCTTCCCAGGATTTAGGTGCTTGGGCAGAAGAACCAGCTTTAGTCTCAATAAAGACCCAGCTGTGGCTGTCTGTCTGTCACTCTCTCAGAGTCACACCTAGAGTCACTCCTCTCCCCAGAACCTCTGATCAACTGGGGGAAAGGAGAATCCATGGAAAGGAAACCATTCCCCCACGCTGTGTGAGCCCCCTGTGGTTTTCATAGCTGGCACAGGGGCTAGGAGAAGCACTTGGTCTCGCCTTGCTTTCTCTGCATTTATAGGGATCAGAAGGGCATAGCATGGGTTGGAATCTACCATGGCAGAGTTCAGTCTCTAGGAGCCAAACTGTGAATCCATTGAGTAAATACACGAGCTTTCCCCTGCTGCTTTTTTATAGACAGGTGAGGTGTTCTCTGCGCCTCTTTGAGAAACATGACTCAAAGCAAGCACCCTGACTCCCACAGAAAGGCTTTGCTGCAAGCTCCGGGGAGGGGAGGTGGCTAAAAAAGGGAAAAACCTGCTCCTTCTTAGGGCCCAGTCATCTGGCACATTGGGATTTCATTCTGTAATTACTGTTATGACAAACATGAGCCAGATGTGTCACTAGCCTTGGAGTTCAAGCCATTCTCTGGCAAATTCCACAGCTCGGGTGTGGAAGAAGGATAGTTCATCTGACAAAGAGGGGAGGACCGAGATCATTCTCCTGCCACCCCACAGAGCAGGGCTAGCTGTGTAGGCCATAGGACCTAAACACCTCTTTCCTAGTACAGAAGATGGCCAGATCATAAAGAAGCCCCCACACACATACCTCTCTTCCCATCCCATCAAATGAGCATCCAGTGATCTCCAGGGAGGGGCAGAGACCAGAGCATTCTACAGGCAGAGGCCACATATGCTCACCAGCTGCTCTGGTTGTGAGGCTAGCGCAGGAGTCTAGAGAGTGAAGATGAATGTTCTAGTCCGCCACATTTGGTAGTACCATCTCTCCCCCCATTTCCATGTGTGCCTGAGTCACAGGCATTCTAACACAGCTGGCAGCCCTTCCTTCCCACACATCTCCAGTCCCCACATAGCACCCCCAACTCAGAGATCCTCTGCTTCCTCACACTCAGCCACCTGATCTGGAAATGGATGTGTCTCATTGGATGGACTTCCATCCCAGATTCTACTACGCTTCCTGAAGCCCTCACAGCTGGAGGGGAAGCCCATCAGTACTACCAGACATCCTTTCTACTTCAAACACTGGAAGTTAAGGGCAACGTCTGAGAGCCAAACTTGCTACAGGCACACTGTCTTAGCACAAGTCCCCACCCAACATAAACCCTGACAAGGCCACCCAAAGCACAAGGATCAGAAGGGAGCACACTTCTGTCATGTACCTGGCTCTAACCTAGAGCTTTGCATGGACAGTGACAAAGGACTAACCCAGGGTCAATATCCCACAAGACTCTGAATCGGGACAAGCTATCCCGGCCATAGTGCTGATGCCTGGAATTCTCAAACCAATCCCATGATGGTGAGAATACGGCAAAAGTGGTGGTGGAGGAATTCCTGACCTTGCCTAGGAAATTGGTCCAGAAAGGAAACTGACAGCGTGCCAACACAGCATTGATGAATGGCTACAGAAGCTGAGGGCATCTGGGGTGCTGTTTCTACAATGTAGGTCACAAAATACTAGTGCTACAGAAACTTGCAATCAAATAAATGAGGGAAGCCTGGGTTAAGTAAAGTGAAGTAGGTTCCTTCCCAGCAGGACTGCTTGGAGCCTTTAATGCTACTGTACACAGTGTGTGACTGCACACAGTGGGGTGGGGAGCAGGACACAGCACACTCCAAACTTGCTTCACCATGCAATTCTTTGTTCAGAGCATCTCTTGGGAATGGCACTTGCAGGAACATTGTTAGGAGCCCTGATATTTTTTTTAAAGGGGGGGGGCGGTGGAGAGATGGCTCAGCTGTTAAAGGTTAGGCTCACAACCAAAAAAAACAAACAAACAAACAAAAAAAAAAAACCCAGGTCTTACTGATCACCACAAGTTGAGGAGGGGCTGGTATCTCCGAGTTGACTAACACATACATTGCCTCTTCCATGTAAACTTACACACGCACATGTACACCAATACTATTAATAAAGTTGTTCATGAAAGCACTGGGCTCACCTGACTACTGCCCATGGTTTAAAATACCCTGTGAAAGCTCCAAAACCTACTCAGCACCTCATGGACCCAAGACATCCCTGGGAAAGATGGATTTCTCATTCAAGGCATATAAACCTCTGCCTCTTGTGGATCCACTGGGTCTGTGGTTGTTTGGGGGGGGGCGGGTTGTGTATTCTTGCACTGGAAGGTTGGGAAGGAAAACCAAGGATAGAAAGCATGGGAGCTGTCAGGCAATGCCGATACACAGCTCAGCAGCTCCACTTCTCCCAAGACCTTCTCCCCATCGACACCACTTAGAATACTGGCTCCGCTAATCTCACGTCTACACCTGCATGTCCTCAGCCAGGCAGTCTCCATCTGCAATTCCTTGCTAAGGCCTGTAAGCTTCACTGACCGGTTCAGATAGTTGAGGCTTGTTAGGGACACAAGACTGGCCTGGAGAAGGTGTGGCCACCTCACTACATAACAGAGGAATGGCTCTTGACCTCAGAGATTGTAATGTAAAATGGTATATGACTGGTCAAGTCTCTGGATGGCTGAAAAGTCATGTGGACTCAGAGCCTGGCGCTATCCAGACCCCCAATACTAGAATCAAAAGGTGATGTCTTAGTTGGGATTTTACCATGGCAAAAGCAAGTGGGGGAGGAAAGGGTTTTCTCAGCTTACACTTCCATGTTGTAGTCCATCAGCCAGGGGAGTCTGGAAAGGAACTCAAACAGGGCAGGAACCTGGAGGCAGGAGCTGACGCAGAAGCCATGGACAGGTGTTGCTTACTGGCTTGCTTCTCTTGGTTTGCTCAGCCTGCTTTCTTATACACCCAGAATCACCCACCCAAGGATGGCCCCACCCGCAATGGGCTGTGTCTGCCCCCATCAATCACTAATTAAGAAAATGCCCTACAGGCTTGCCTACCACCTGATCTTATGGAGGCCTTTTTTTTTTTTTTTTTTTTTTTGAGGCTTCCTCCACTTTGATGACTTTAGCTTGTATCATGCTAACATAAAAACTATCCAGTACACGTGGGAATCTAGCAATTTATCGGTTCTGAGGGAAATGAAGAAAGCTTAAAGACAATCAGAGACCCACTTCCTCCCCCAGCAAAATCGTCTGCCTACTGTCAAGTGTCCAAAGACCCATCTCAGAGCAGCTGTGTGCAACTGGTTTGGGTTATATTGTTCTAAACTGTTCAAATACATACAGCCTGCGAGGGGTTGCCTCTCTAGGTCTTCCAGACTGAGGCCTCGTGGGGAATTCAGCTGGAGGAATAAACAATATAATACAGGACTGTGATATGGGTGAGGGAGTCAAAAGTATGGAGCTGCTGGGGGTTAAGTGAGAGAAAGGCTGGGGACCAGAAAAAGTGGGGGGAAGCAAGCAGGAAGATACACGGGGTAGGAGCAGTGTCACAACCCTTTTCTCTAACTTCTTTTCTACTCTGCTTTTGGAAGAAAATATAAAGAACAGACACTGACGTTCACTGATGTCTGCCATGACTTGCAGTGGTCTTTTTTCTCTTTTGCTGGTTAGAAGTTGATACTTTCTCTGGGGACATTATTCCTTATGCTTCATTTTTCTTTGCATTACACTTTTTTTTTTTTTGGTATCT
Source organism: Cricetulus griseus (assembly GCF_003668045.3). NCBI lineage: Eukaryota > Metazoa > Chordata > Mammalia > Rodentia > Cricetidae > Cricetulus > Cricetulus griseus. The sequence continues at coordinate 37,030,500 of NC_048598.1, read as the reverse complement.
TCTATTTATCTCCTCCAAGAAACTATACCTCAAAAGCAGGTGCTTTGTTGAACTCTCCACAGGCTATGCTTAGCAGAGATTCTGGTACACAGTAGGAGCCTAATCAATGTTCAGTGAAGGAGGAAATGCAAGCAGGCTCTCCACGGAGGAAGCAGCTCTCCTCCCTCTGCTCAGTCCAGGACCTTGTACCTGCCCACCTCCGAAAGGTGACTCCTTTCTCTTGCTAGCAAACTTCAAGCCCAAGAGCAAAGGCCCTGGTCCATCTCTAGAAAGCCCTAGACTGCAGATAATAGCCCACAGCTTCAATCTGGCGAGGCAAAAGATATGACTTGGAAAGATCAAAGGGAGCCACAAGTCACCACGACTGGAGAAAACAGCACCTTCATGGCAGTCACAGTCAGCGATGGCAGGAAAGTCTATCTGTGCAGAATCCTCATTCTGCCTAGGAATTCAGTGACTCCCATTATGTTCCAGGCTTGGCTTGAAGTATACTTTGGAGAATGTCCATCACGGAGGCTAGACTGTATTCTAAGACCCGGAACAAATGGAGCTAATGAAGCAGAAAGGCTTGGGAGGCTGAGGACAGAGGCTTTGCCTGTCCCACACATGCCTGTCCCTGGGGACAAACACTGTGTTTGGAAATAGTGGCCATGTAATGATTTATAGTTAATTAATGAGTGACTAGTCAATACATATAGATAGGACAGGGACACCAGAGCCCAAAGTATCATTATAAAAAGATGTCCCATATTCTCTCCACACAGTATTCCCATCTGAACTTTTGTACTGTATACTGTGGGCATACATTATCTATCAAAAAAAGAAGAAAGGGAAGCAGCACGCACAGACATTCTCTTTAATGTTAAAAGGAGAGAGAGAAGGTGGGGGTAGGAAGGGTCCTGCTTTGCTAGGAGGATAATGAGTTTTCTCTGAGTAATAGGGTTATTTTCATTTTTTTCTTTACTCCTTTATCCATTGTCTGACTGTTATAATGAGCATGTATTAACTTATAATCATAAAAATCAATTAAAGCTATATATGTTCTGGGGAAGAAAAATCCAACCAGTTCCAAAGTCCACGTCAACCTGGGCATAAAGAGGAAGAACCTGGAAGGCTGTGCAAGATCCCAGGAAGATCAAATGCGGAAGAACAAAGGCCCGGACCAAGCCGAAGAAGGAAATGACCATAAAAGAGCTCCAAGCCTGCAAAGAAGCCGCCCTCCCTCTCACTGCTGCTCACTAGGGGCCCCACTTCATAAACTTTCCTGGCAATCTTCCCAAACACCCCTTCACTCCTCGCTCCCTCCAAGCCGTTAATGAGGACTGGTGTCGCTGCAGCTCTCTCTTCCCCTTCCCTGTCTAGCGGCTTCAAGACAATCATTAGGGAAATGATAAAAATAGGTTCGCTTATTGATTTATCCCTTTTACCCAATGCTCCTTCCTTCAACCAGTTGACTGGTTTCCTTAGCAACACAGCTAATTTGAGCAGCATGGCTCGGCCTGCACACCTGCCATTTGTTTAGTTCCTTCTTTAGCAGAGAAAGCTGGGGCAAGACAGAGGGTGGACCTAGTGCTGCTGTGGTGCTGGCTTTGCTTACCAACAGAGCCCTAGGAACCCATTGGACTTGTGCCTGGCACTGACCGACAAGCAGAGCTACTCCAACCCACACCAACATCTCAGAGTCACATCTGCAGGCACAGGCCCGGGAAAGACCTAGGCTGCAAGCAGCAAATATAGGGGGTCTTAGGGATCTATGCCCTCTTATGATGGTCTTGTGTTCTGAGACCTCTCTGCTCTCAGCTGTCCCCTCCCAGGGCCTTTGTCACCATGCATACGGCAAATGAATATGATCTGAGGGCCACCGGGGACCAGCAGGTTGACAGAACACTATGTTCTCTTCAAGTTCCAGGCCTAATGGAAAAAATAGTCTGTGGGGACAAGAAAGTGCCCACTCTGGCATTTGTCAGAGCTCTAGAGACCCTCTGCAATTGCTCCCTGCCTCCCAGGAGATAGATCTCAACTTCCATTAGCCATCCCTACTGCTAGCCTCGGACCCAGGACAATTGCCGGCAAGAAGGTCTGAGTCCTACTTTCCCTTCAGCCTCCTAGTTTAGGGATGTGTGTTATGTGAAGAGATGTAAGTCTCAGACAACGGTTCCCATGCTTTGCATATGTCCATTCCTCCTCGGCTGGGCATAAATGTAATAATACGTGACTACTAACTCAAAGGCAGTAGCTGGTAAAGAGCCTGTTTATCCTGTGACTCTGTTAGAAGCTCCATCCTGAAGAGACACTGTAAACAAATAAAAAGTTGCAAATGATAGCTCTTCAAAGTTTCTATATGACTGAAAAACTATTAGGATCTTGCCTTGGACCTAGAGAGCAACAGAGAAAACGAAACTTGGCAACGAGAAACAAGACTCGGGGTTCTCACTCCAAAAGTTGCCCCAACACAATGCTCAAAGGAGGGAAGGCCACCACCATCCGTCTACATAGCAGACACTAGAAAGACAAAAAGGGCCAGCACCTAAAGTGAGAAGGAACACATGAAGCCCCTAAGCAAATCCCAGGCACTTTTATTATCCTACGAAATCTATCCTTAAGTGTCCTCTGTGGCTCCTGGCTTTTGGGGAAGTGTCTGTTTGGGGTCAGAGCCTCCAGAAGGGAGCTGGAGGGCTGCAGCTCTGATGTGACACTGAAGACATCTACCCCAGTAAAGAATTTAAAAGAAAATTATGGTAATGGGCCTCCGGGAAGAAAGCAAAGACATTTGGCCCAGGATCTCCTGGGATTATGAAGAGCTCTTCTAAACAGAAGTCCCCAGAGGAGAATTTATGAAGCTGATGGCTCTGATGCAATCTCTTCCAGTGATTAGAAGGCACATTAATCACACCCAAGGCTAGAGCTAAGAACAGGAGGGGTTGAACTACCACAGAAGTCCGGCTCCAGCTCCTACAGACCCTGCTGGAGACACAGTGAGATCATGCAAGTGAGATCACATCCACTTTGCCTGAGGCCACAGAGAAAGACACATCTGTCCTGCAGGGATGAGTAATAGTGAAGAGGCCGGACCTGTGCTCAAACCACAGACATAGCCATCACTGCAGCCTTCACTGTGGTCATCACGTCAACAGTGTTTTTACCTGTTACAATCAGCCTCGACCTTCCCCAGACAAAAGTCCCTATAGGACTCTCTACTATCTAACCTGTCTGCATATGCCATGAGGGCAAGCTTTCAGCCTTTCAGTCTGAAAGGGACAGTCATACCTGTTAGAGCAGGCCTGGGGCCAGCTGCCTTCGTAGGGAGACTTCCCTACGGTGCAAGTGGGGGATGGTAGAAATGGGAGACATCAACAAGGCTTTCTAATATCTCCAGCAAGCTGCCCCTGGTGGTAAGATGAGAAGGCCTGAGGTAAGAGGTCAACCCTAGTGTGAAAGTCCAAAACCAGAGGCTCCATCTGGACTTGTGAGCACTCATTCCTCTGCCCAGCCTGGCAAATGGAAAAGTATGAACAAAGGTTTCCTAGACAGAAACTGTGCCTTACCCTGAGCCTGTTGCATAGTTAATCAACTAATTAGAACTCCAGTGACTGTGGGGAGGTTGGGATGTTGCAAGCCTACAACCTAAGTATAATTTATCCTGGGTTGTTTGTTGTTTTTGTCCTTTTAGAATGGATTAAACTCCACCACCCAAAACTACAAACATCGTCAGATAGTACAATGTAGTAATGTATGGACCCACGTCCTATCTGGAATAAGCCGTGTGCTCAGCTCCATTTCCACGCTCTTCCTCAAGCCTTACTTTTGGGTTATGTCTCTGTCCTGAGCAGATCAATTTAGGTTGTACCACATGGTCCCTCACAGGACAGGAGAGCTAACACTGTGCTTCTCTATATGAGTTACCAGTGCACAGCTCTGACAGAAAATATGAAACTCCACAGCATTTCCCCCATGGCAGGAAAAGTGGACTGTAAACAAGTAGAGACATGAGAAGAAAGTCCCCGAGTACACTTTGCTGCCCCATTTCATGAGCTCATTGCTTTCCTCAGTACTATTTATCTCACCTCCCAATCTTGTCTTTTCTTAAAAAACAAAAACAAAAATAAAAAGCAAAACAAAATGCATCATGTGACTTCCAGCCTTAACAGCCGTTTTTTAAGTTTAGTTTCCATGGTGGTGGGATGCAACCTGCCATCACCATGACAACTGTTTCTTTTCTGATCCACCATCTGACAGGCAACCCTGAACACTCATATCACCTCTCTCCCCCTGTCACCAGATAGAAATGCCATTACACCTGCCCCTAAAGACCACAAACCTAATGAATGAACGATGAGGAAAGCAACACTGAGGGTGCGATACAGAAGCAGAAGAACCCTGGAAGGACTTTCTGCCCATGGCAGCAATCTAGTTGCACAATTTTGGAGGTCAGCAGAGTGTTAGTCAAGATGAATGATCCTTAGATTACTCTCTCATTGTTAGCTGTGAAGCCATGTCTTATCCCTCATGGCTTCCAAATCAAAGGACTCTGTCTGACTCTCAAGACCCTGTCCCCTACATAAATCCACCAAAAGAAAGGCCACATCTTTACTACTTTGAAGACACAAAGGTACAGAGGATAAGTGGAAGTCAGTTCTAGACCCATTTGCACTGGGACTGCCAGGGAGTGGGAAGGTGTACTTCTGAAAAATAAGACAGCTCTCCCCTCCCTACTCCTGCCACTCATGCCCATTTCAGTGACAGTCACCCGGAGGAGTCTTAACAAATTCACTTGTTATGTGTCTGACTGGATCTCGGACTTAAAACATTTGTCATTCCACACACAGTATTTGGTGATCAAGAGACAAATGACTGAATGATAAGTAAGGCACACACTAAAAGCCTCTGATGCAAAACAACAGCATTGGGGAAATTACCTGTCTCAGAAACCAGAAACAGTGTTTTGATGACACTCTGACAAATTTGGGTCCATCAAGAGTTCTAGCAGCAAGTTGTGTTTTGGGGGGGGGGGGGAAAGACCATGAGCTACAATGAGCAGCTACACTCAAAACTATACCCTACTTTATAGCATCGCTCATCATAGGGCAGGCATCAAATGGTACTGGGGACGTACCCAGAAAATATAGACCTATTTTGTTTAAAAGACCATACATGATTACTAGGAGAATTTTTGTTTTTCTTTGAAAACTCTGCAACTGTATCCATGTGCAAAGATACCACTTAGCCTGGAAACCAGATTAGAAAGGATTGAAGGAACTAGTGCTCTGCTTGCAAAGGGAAGGCTTGAGAGGCAACATAGCTGCTTTCAAGAATCCAAAGGTCACCTTGGAATAGAGCGCTCAAGATTTTTAAGTTATTCCAGAGAGTAAGACATCCTCTCTTCCAAAGGCAGATTTGAGAGAATATAGAGGCCTTCTACTGTCCATAAGAAAATGGATCATTTTGTTAAGAGATAAATGAAATGCCATGCTAATAAATACCATCAGGAGAAAGTCCTCGTGTATAGCATTTGTAAATGCTAGACTAAATATTCTCTCTGTGACCAATTATGAGCTACCAATTTATATCAGAGATTGTAGAATAAACACACAAAAGAGACACCCAAGAGCACAGAGAAGCCAGCATATGACTTACTGTAAGTTCCATGTTTCTGGGAGATTTCCAAAACTGTTCAAGAATTCCGACATTTGATGGACATTGTGCTAAGGCAACCTTTGTATGCACAAAGGTTATTTAACCAGGAGGAATCAAGGTTAAGAAGTTTTCAATCAGGGACTCAAGGGCCTGCTGGGTGAGCATGGCTCTGTTCCTCAGCTTTAGATTTCTAGACCTGGGAAGTTTGGAGAAGCTGGAGGTCTGCCTGAAGAAGGCATAAGTAAATGCTTTTGCCAACACAATGCCCCTTAGAATTGATTATTATTTTAGGCCAAATTCCAGGGTTCCCAGGGTGCTCTAGCTCTTTCACAATAGCCTGCAAGCTAAGTGAGAAGAATCCACCTGTGGTCAAATACACACAAAAGAAAGAGGAACAGCTGAGCCTAATAGTACACACTGGAGCCTGCATTCCCTCGAGGCTGAGGCAAGAGGATCTTGAGTTTCAGGTCAGCCTGGACTACAGAGCAAAGACATAGCTAACAAAATAGGGTGGGAGAGAGGAAGGGAGGGAGAAAGGAATGGAGGAGAGGGGGAGATGGCTAAATGGATCAGGTAAGAGACCCATCTCTCAGTCTAGAAGATAAGTGGATCACTGCCTCAACTGAACTATAGAATCACTAGCAAAACTTTTAAAAGCTCAGGATACAGTATCCCACCTCCAGAAATTCTAAAATTTCTTGGCTGCTGTTGAAGCATCAACACTTCTAGAAGTTCTCAGACTGATTCTAATTTGTAACCAAGGGGTATACCCATGGTTTCAATGCTAGAACTCATGATAATCAGTGGCATCCTCAAACCAGATCCATTGACAATTACAGAAACTAAGACCCCAAAGACAAAGAGGGGCAGCTGAAAGGAAACATGGAGTTCTAACAATTCAGCACATTCATCAATGAACGGAGATACAAAGACTGGAATAACAAGACTGTTCTAGAACCTTTCTGGATTGTCAGCATCGTGCCCTGAGAAGTCTTCAGAGGATTTCATCAGAAGAATCAAATAGAAATGCCCTAGCTTCCTAGCTTGAATAGAATATTTGGAAATGAAGACAAGAGAAAGAGAGGGAGGAAGGAAGGGAAGGAGGGAGGGAGGGAGGGAGGAAAGGAAGGAGGGAAGGAGGGAGGGAGGGAGAGAGGGAGAGAGGGAGGGAGGGACAGGCAGACATCTTAGGTTTTATTAGGTTTTACTTATGTTTTTCACAGGACTACCCAACTATCATTAAAGAACACATCTCTTACCCGGCATTGGTGGCGCACACCTTTAATCCCAGCACTCGGGTGGCAGAGGCAGGTGGATCTCTGTGAGTCGAGGCCAGCCTGGTCTCCAGAGAGAGTGCCAGGATAGGCTCCAAAGCTACACAGAGAAACCCTGTCTCGGAAAAAAAAAAAAGAAAAAGAAAAGAATACATCTCTTAAAGGAGGGTCTGGAGAATTTACCTTTCCTTGGGCCTCTGAGGATCCAGGAAATATTCTGAGATGAGTGCCTGCCTAAGCATCCACCCACCCTCCCACCTCTGCAACCTAGTGTTGGCTTTTCTGTTCGGTAGAAGCCATGCCTGCTGCATCCTATCCTATTGTTTCATCTTCCATATGGCTCTCCAGCAACATTTTTGGTGGAAAATAGTATATTAGCCATTGTCTCAAATCCTTTTTCTCATCATCACAGTACTGGCACCAGATGACTTTATCATGAATTAGTTTTCTGATTTAAGTCCTTTTATTAAAAAATTAATCTTGATCATTATATCCACTCTTCTGTATCACCCAAAAGCACCCAACCTCACACTTAGTAACAGAAGGATGAGGAAGCCTCAGAAGATGAAGGGGCCAGAGATGAGATGATGGAGCAGAGAAAGAACACAAATGAAAGAGAAGAGAAGATGGAATCAAACGAGCTCTTGATCAGGAGCCCTGGGTTCTAGTGACACTCAGTTACTTACTTAGTCATGGTAAGTCCCTTGATGCCTTTGGTTTTCAGTTTTTCTACACATTAGTAAGGGTCTGATCAGTTTCTCCTAGGATCTCATAACTCTAATCCTCTGCTATTCTTCAATGTTAATGAGACAACTTGCTGAGAAGGGAAGTAGGGGAGAAAAAATAACCATCCATTTGTACAAAGGAAAGAAGTTGCTTTAGGTGAAGCTACAAATGAGAAAATTCAATGATAACATTCGATTTGAATATTGGAAATCCTGGCACAAGACGATGCCTTTGAAGTGTCAGATACCTATAGAAATCATCTACATTTTCAAGAAGGGGAAATCCATGGCCAGCAGAGTTGACCAGAAACTTCCTAGTAGAAGTGTAAACTCTCACAGTAGTGGCTGGGGTGTGAATATAAGATGGCTTTCCAGAACCCACTGAAAGCCTTTCCCTCACTCTTCCAGGATGAGTCTCCTTTGCAGCCTCCCAAACACCCCAGCCTCAGTTCCAAAACAAAAAACAAAAAAACTTCAAAAGCAGAAGCATTCGATCATTCGATCAGTGAAAGTTCAAGGGGACATTATCAAAGCTGCCACCTCCACAGTTCGATAGCACTTGGGTATCGTGGAGCGGAGAGGATGAGGTAGGCTTTCAGGGAGCTAAAAAGGAAAAGCCACAGACTAACACATGCCAATGCTGAAATGAAAATCTTTATCTCTCAAACGGAAGCTTTTCTGCAGAGCAGTGGAGGCTGCGTGGCAGTAGGGATCTGGAGAGGATAACAATACAGATCCCAGATTCCAGCCCAAACTTGCATCCAAATAACCAGGCCAAAATGTCCCAGGTCTTGCCCTGTGCCTAAGAGAGCTTTGAGGACCACTCACTCAGTTAGTGGTCCTTTTCTCCGCCATGGGTTTAGCCTCATGCCCAGTGGGTACCACATACACACAAGCACTTCACAGTGCTATCTCAAGAAGATACTCCCTTAGAGAAGACAAGCCTTTTAGTGTTCCATATCACCCAAGACAGTGTGGTACAGGGAAAGAAGAATGGCTAGCAAGCAGAGCTGGTAAGACCATGGCTGTTTGTAACCCTGCACTGGTTGTCTTTAAAGAATAGGGAAATAAAGTAAGTCTCAAAAACACAATGTAAAGTTGACCATCACATGATAAGCATCCCTTAAGGGTTAGTTTTTTCTGTCTGTTCCTGAGAGCTTAGAGCCTGGAAGAGTCTCTAGAGAATGCTGATAAAATTCTTATGGTAGAAATAAAGGAAGATAAAAGGAAAAAGGGAACTGGCCTACCTTACTGAGAACATGATTGTCAGCAAAGCTCCTTACCAACAGAAGAGTGCAAAGCTTCTAGGCAACTCTAACATCATAAAATCTGTTCCTTTGCTTTGTTATCTTGAGTGTGTCCACTGATGTTTGTAATGAAAATGAGCCCACAGCCTGTACATTCCAGGGTGTCATTTTCTATCCTCTGTCAGAGACAGAGAAAGAGAGAGAGAGAGAGAGAGAGAGAGAGAGAGAGAGAGAGATTGTCCAAAGATGTGACATCCTTATTCACAGAACTTCAAGAAGGGCGTGATCTCAGAAGTAAGTCCTTGCACATAGAACTCTCTATAAGGGAGTGTCACCTTGCCAAAATGCCCAGATCCTCTGAATTTACATAGGCCCATATTCCCCAAACCTGCCCCCTCCCTGTGTTGCCACATCCACCCATTCACTCCACCTCCAGATAAGCCCACGCCCTTCAACTGCTCCTCTATCAACAGACCAGAAGAACACATGCATCTCAGTGCATCCATATGGCTCAGTTATTTCACAAACACTAATTCCCATGCAAATACAATCCAAAGTTAGCGGAATGCAGAGACAGTTTCTTTAACTTTTTTTCTGCCTACTGCCTAACTGCTTCAAAGGCTTCAGCCTGGTTTCTAGGAGCTAAGTGATCCACCCTAACCCTCCACACTCATGCACACCAGCATCTGGTTCCTGCAGGTAGAATACCCTGCAGGGTTACAGGGCAGATGTCCTCACAGCTCATTGGGCACACTTCCAAAGGCCCAGAGTTTACACACACACACACACACACACACACACACACACACACACACACACACACACACACAGAGCACTCCAGCCTTTTTGGAAGCTTTGTTCTCAGTTCACAGAAACTCATCCTGACTCTCTTTGTTGATAGAACACAGAGACCTTGCAAACCCAAGAAACCCAATGACAAGAAAGAGTTCCCTGGAAAGCTGGTAACCCCTGAGAATGTGCCAAACGGCCAAGCTAGGAGTGTCTCTCCCACGGATCCTTCCCTATGCCTCCAATTGAACCATCTGAACTATCTGGCTACCAGTTTTATATAAATGAAAACAAAATCCAGTTCGTTTGGTTAAGGCTGTTAATGGCTTTGAACCCTTGATCAGCTTTCAAAATTCAGCTCTATTATTGCTCCTCAAGATTTTTTCCCCTGAATCATAAATCTGAATACCTCCCAAGGAAAATATTGATGTAAAATCAGCATTTGAAAAACATACAAAAGACTAGTTTTAATGTAAATGCTTTAAACTTTTTAAAATATAAACTCAAAAATTGTAAGAAAGCAAGAAGGAAGGTTTCATATAAAACTATCAAGATGCCACAGTTAGAAAACACTAACTCTAGTCAGGCCTCTAGTTCCCACTCAGTGTGTCCTATTCAGCAAATGAGTTACCCTCTCCAGTCCTTAATCCCCTGGCTGTGGAATGCAGAAAGCAAAAGCTGCATCCCTATGATGTGGTCACAAGGAATGATCTCAATGGGTGCTTTGCATTCAAAGCACTCAGCGCAGTACTCTGGCACATAGTAAGTGCTTAACAAATGTTAGGCATTTATGAACTGTTTCATCGTCAACACTTGTACTAATCCTGACAGTTTGCAGGGGACTTGGATCCACAGTAGCTGATGCTGGACCTAAAACAGTCCTACAAGGTTATCCTGGCAGGGAAATGAGCTTCACCTCATAGTTGAGGTATGAAACCCTGAGGTATGAAACCGAAGAGGCCTACATAAAGGTCACAGGAAGAATAGCTGGCAAATAGTTAGAAATTTCCCAAAAGTCAAGAGGAAGCAAGACAATACTGTTAGAAAGAGAAAACTTGGCTGCACATATTTACTGCTGAATCATCCATAATTAACTAGATGCTAATACCTAAGCATCATTCACAGCTTATTTTGTGCCAGTCACTATATAATGCAGATTTTATATGCATTGTCTAACCTGAACAGGACAAAGATTCGACACAATATGCCTTATAGGTAAAAATCACCGTTTCCACTTTATGTTTGGAGGTTCTGAGACAGGGCAAACTGAAGTAGGTTAACATGGTGTAAGGCTCGGAGGCAGCAAAAGCTGGAATTGAGATTTGAATCCAGAAATCATGCTCTTAACCAGGATGCACTCTCGTGCTTTGGCCAAGAGACGGATAGATCCTGAACTCTAAGGTGACACATTCATCAGTTGGGCTTTAGACTAGATGGTGGAAAATACACTGAGGTCTTTGCCTACCAAGTAAAATATCATCTGAGACTCTGAAAACAATACCTAAAGTGGATTTTGGAAAAAGCAAGGTGCTGCACCTTAGCTTAAAATAGACATGAAAAAGTCATGGAAATGTATACTGATTCCAGCGCAGCATGTGACAGGGATATTTCCATAGTATTTTTACAGACAAAATAGAGAAGTGTCAGTTGGCTCAAGAACAGTTCAAAAGATTTGAAAAGAGCTGAGCAGTTAATGAGGACGCACTATCACAGTGAAGATAAGCAAAAGAGTGTCCCCAGTTCTAACCATACTTTTATTAATTATTTGATTCAACTCTTAGAACACTTGCTTATCAAATCTGTAGGTGACACAGAGCCAATGTTGTCTCATTCATTAAACACCCCAGTCCAGAGACAATGAATGTGTGACTAAAACCATAGCAATGAAATGCTGGATTCCCATCACCCGGGTTCAAGTTCATTGGAGATGGCTTTGGGAAATAGTTTATAACCTTGTTTAGCCTCAGCTTCCCTGTGTTTAAGATATACACAATAACAATTGTCTTGCGGCTGTTGATTTGTTTAAATGTGGAAAGGCTGAGGTTTGGTGGCCACAGATGGATATTAGCTTTCTCCTCCACTTAAAAAGGATCCCTACAAAATGGGTAGCAATACCAGGAACAAACAAGGAGATACAAGTATCCAAAACCAACCCCGCTACAGCTACAGCCAGACAGAGGGAGGAGCAAGTGTAAGGACTTGGCAGCCTGGTAAAAGACAGTCGTCACCTTTGTTGTCAGTGGGCTGGCTGAACACAGTGCGGATGGAGGTTGTGGAAGTTGCAGTGGATCCCGAGACACCCTGCACACCATGCCAAGGAAACCAATACCAAAGTTAACAAATGTCAGGCCCCAGAGGAAACAGCTTTCTGCCTTATATGCCCCTACCGATAGCCACGTGTAGATATTTAAGCCTAAATTAAGTAAAATCAGATAAAATTTAAGAGCACATAGAGTGCCCCTGTTGGATAATAGAAATCAAAATATAACAGTCATCACATTCCATTCTAGTCTACAGCAGTGCACAGTGCCACGGGGACATTAAGGAAAGAAGTGGAGAGCATTTTGTCATTAATTCAAGATGGTCGTCTGTCTGGAGGTGGAGAAGGGCTCCCGATTTCTGTTCTATGGATACAATGTTTCTGTGATCTCGTGGCAGTCTGGCTGTCTGTCTTGCGCAAACACTTCCCTGAAACCCTTCCACACAGGGTTCCTATCACACGAGATTTGAGGTTTGTGGCATGTAGTTAGGGAGGATTATTCCTGAGAGCTCAGTATCCCAGCATCCAAGCATGTGAGACTTTTATAACACAATAGCTATTTTTAAATTACTTGTGGAACTCTGACACTGAATGCAAAATCCTATGTGTATTTTGGAAGCCTCACGAATGGAAGCCTCACAAAAACAGGGGAGTCGAGAGATCTAATAGTCCCAGTCCTCTAGACAGTCATTTAGGGGCCATCTAGACAGCCACTTAAGTCATTTCCAACTCTAAAGTTCCACAAAATTTAGAGCTGACCCTTAAGAAAATAAAAAAAAAAACTGCCATCCTGCAATAACATCTTTAGAGTCCAGCATCCCTTGACCTTGGTTGGAAAGATGGCAGGTGAGCGTGTGACAGAACACAGAGAGGGGCTCAGGGCACAACAGGCAGATAATCAGACCCCTGTTGCAGAAGACGTCACTGGACAAGCCTCACAGAGATGCCTAATAAAAGCTCTATTAGACATCATAGACGGCTGTTTTCAATGTTGTTTCACAGAAATAAGCACACAATAAGGCATACCATCAGCAATACTTAGACCCATCCATCAACTGATGACATGATAATGCAGGCCAATTACACCAGGATGCAACTCCAATTCTATGTGAAATTGAATGGGCTGACTTCTAGATACAATACAACAAATTCTCAGTCACCCAGCGTAGCCGGGGAAGAAAACTTGGGATAATTTAACAAACTGATGAATATTTAAAAATTAATGAGTTATGACAGATAACTATTTTATGTGTGGATGTGGATTATAACTTGTGAAAGCTCAGAATATGGTTCATACTCCATTCAGACTGTTTGAACATAATTCAATAAACACTTGATTGACAATATTCAAAAAGCACTCCAGCATTCTGTGTGCCTAGGGGCCATCGTTAGAAACCTCAATTGTCATTACATTATAGATCTCTGGGTGCCAATTAATTTTTTTCATAGCAAAAATTTAAATAATAAATACTGCATTTTCTTTAGCAGTGGGGAAGCCTGCGGCGAGTAATATAGAAATCGGGACAATTCTGAAGAAAACTGTGAAGTAATACTTGTCTTTTATAACTTCCCAATTTCCATGTAATTTCCCCCTGACTTTCTCCCAGCAGTTAGTACTGTCACACTACCACCAGAGCACACAGGTCCTAGATATCCGAATCACAGTAATACTAGAGACAGCATAATCACTTTGTTGATGCTTGTTAAATCAATAGCAACATATTTAATTACAAATCATTCAATAAAAGAATCTGTGCCACTTCCCAAGTGCCAGCATTGTACTGGGTGCTGGAATTAAAGTGGATGTGCCCATTCCCATAAGAGTCTGTTCTCAGTCTTAAGGCCAAAAAGAATAAAATGAACTAACTCAAAGTTAATAATGTCATAAAATTGAGAGTCTATATTCCTAAGATCTCATCATTTTGTTAGGATAATCTGGAAGTCACACCATCTGAGCCCAAAGAGTGAGTTTCTATTAACAGCAGAGGTTTGGGTTAGTGTATGTATGAGAGACAGGTTTAGATTGGGGAATCTCTCCAGTAATTTTTTTTCTTGGTTTTTCAAGACACAGTTTCTTGTGTAGCCCTACCTGGCCTGGAACTCGCTCCATAGACCAGGCTGTCCTGGGACTCAGAGATCCATCTGCCTCTGCCTCTGCCTCACCAGGGCTGGAATTAAAGGTATGCCCACCTGGCCAATTAGCAATTCTTATGAAGTTGTCTCTAAAGTAAGACAAGACACCTACTGTGTGGATCAGCATCTCTCAACATGGCTTCCAAGGCCAGCAGTGGCAAGAGCATGTGACAACCTGTGATAAATAAGAATCTCAGACCCCCATTTCCGACCTAACGGAGTCAGGAACTCCAAGAGCTGTATTCTAATAAGCCGCCCAGGTAATTCTGAGACAAACTAGAGATTGGAAGCTGATGCCTTGATGAAAAGAGCAGAGTACACACATCTGACTCCAACACAAAGGGCCTAAATGAGGAATTAGCCCTAATGCTGTTGGAAATCACCTGCTGGAAGAAACAGCAGCTGACAGAATAGTAGCAAACTAGTTCTCACCAGCACACAGCTGGAAATTGCCAAGATGTTAGTAACTGTTGAAAATCCATTTCATGCTTTTTTACTCTGACCAGCCCCATGAGACAATGATGTGAAAATTGAGAAGAGTGACACAGTTTAAAAACTTTCAACTCACAAAAAAAGCTAAAAGACTGAGAGGGACTGTGAAGGATTCATGTTTCTCCTCCCCTAAGTTTCCAGAGCTTCCTTTCTGGTCCAGGAGGCCACTCACACCACCATGTGTCTTGACAATGACACCATAGTCTCATCCCCAGAAAGACCCATTCATGATGCTACCCAGAACACTTCCGTTTCCACTAACCAGTTGCCTACTGTGCAGCTCATCTCCTATCATTGCACCTCCCAGAACGGCAGAAGGACGAGCCTTGAACACACTTTTCTAGATTTTTCAGCGATGCCATGCAGATACAACAAAAACAGCAGGAACAATGCCACCGAAAAAGTAAAGCCCCGCAATGACACAGCTGTAACAGTGATTGAACTCAATTCTCATGGACCAAAAGACCACACCTGGTGCAGGAATGCCATAGGGCCTCTCTCCAAAGCCCTACCCAACAGGATTGGATCCCAGGAACCTGAGACTGGCACCTGAGTGCTACATTCCCAAGCCTGGGGTTCAATCTCTAACATTGTGGGGGTGGGGGGTGGGGGTGGGGTGAAGGAACAACCCCCAGGAAGTA
Organism: Cricetulus griseus; assembly: GCF_003668045.3. Taxonomy (NCBI): domain Eukaryota; kingdom Metazoa; phylum Chordata; class Mammalia; order Rodentia; family Cricetidae; genus Cricetulus; species Cricetulus griseus. Next base: position 37,015,305 of record NC_048598.1, on the reverse strand, counting down.
GTCACTGCTCTATTAGGAAGATATCTCACATAAATGACTTTTAAGTCATATGTTGCTGTTTCCTTTGATGTAGCTTGTCTTTCCCTCTTAAGGACATATATACTAGTGATTCTTTGCTTTCCAGAGATAGGGATATGAGAGTCATCAGAATTTATGCGCAAAAACTGGCCAGATATGCCAATTAAAGAAATATTTAGAATACTCCTCCAGTATCGACACATCACAGACATTTCCTTGAAACAGGCTGCACACTGGATCAGAGGAGCCTACAAACTTTGTGCTGTACTTTCTGTCCTTACAACTGATGCTAGAGACATCACTGGAAAGCCCACACAAGTCCTCTCTGTGTAGGCTTAGAATGTGATAAGGGAAATGATATATAGCTCTCATATCTCTGGACCTTTTTTAAAAAGGGACTGATTTAAGATGTGATGGTGACAGTGGTGGTGGCAACAGTAGTGGGAGCCTCAACAGCACCACACCCCAATTCCAATCTGAATTCTGACTGGAATTTAAAGCGTTTATAGAAGCCTGCTTCTTAGAACAGGGGTTCAACATTGACCATTATGAAAATGGCCAATTAACATGCAGAGTCTGGGTGGCAAGTGCTTAGGGACATAAATACCTTAACTATGGTCCATAAGTAAAAGGTAATCAGCTACTTATTTGTCAGATACTCAAATGCATCAAGCTGCAGACAGTTATTATAAAAATGGCAAGAAATAACATGGTTAAAGGTTTTCCTCCCAGCTTCCTTTCTCCGCATGCCAGTTTCAGCATAGACAACAGAGGACTTGAGAGAAAATGCTGATTTCTGATACTGTCTCCTTGAAAAAGACCATTGTCCTATCTAAGCAGAGGCAAATAACCTCCCTTTTTTGACAGTTCTAGGAAAAACCCACACCAGCAATGAATTATTCACAAAGACTGCACCTAGAAATGAGAGAGGGAGAACTACAGAAAGACAAAATGATAGGTAGAAGACGGAGCCAAAAGAGAAAGTGAAGACCTGCCCTCTGGCTCCCTGAACAAAAAGAGTATTGGCTATATTGCATTTAGGTCCACTCTTTCATGTCTTTGTGGTCAGTGGTGAGCAGACCAGCAGTCTGTCCTCTGCAGGACTGCACCGTAAGTGGGCGGTAGTGTTCTGTGAATGCAGTTTCACTGGTGGCTCTGAGCAGGGGACTAGGAAGGCCAACAATCTGCTCATCCAACAGGTAGAGTCGATGGGTTTGCAAGAACGCTGATAGCTTAGCAAATCCTGTCTCGTTTTTGTTTTAAGCAAGAAAAAGAGTCTGGAAAAAACAGATGTTCCTATAAAGAGAGAAGAAAGAAGTGGGGAAGGGGGGTCACCTACATCTTGTACAGTAACAGCTGAAAAGTGATTCAGTGGTGTTCAGGTGGAGCCACTAAATCCAGTCTAGATCTTTTGGTAGGAAGAAAGGCCTGTGCTCATTATTTTTCTCCTCCTCCTTTAACTCATACTGTGGGCTACACCTATTGAAAGGAAGGCAATGGCAGTAAAGTGGGGGAGGGGAATAATAGCATGCAAATCAGTAGACAAAACTATCACATCCAAGATATTTTTGCCTTCATCCTCAAGGCAAATTTCTTTACTGTCAAATTCTTTCATTCCAACTCACTTTCCAGGCTGTATCCCAGTTACAAGTAGTCCTTACTATCATTTTGGCCAGGTTTCCAGAAGACCCATAACCCCCACTATTCTTGGTTGTCAACTTGACTATGTTTAGAATGAACTATAAGCCAGAGAAGGAGAGCACACTTGTCATCTGGATCTTGAGGCAGGAAGACAACAGGCCTTTAATCCAGATCTTGAGGTGGGAAAGCACTCCTTTAATCTGGATGACACCTCCTGCTGGATGCCTATATAAAAACAATGGGTGAAGGGAGGTTTGCTTTGATCGTCACCTGCCTGCCTTTGCCTTGTCAGACATCTATTCCTTCACTGGCATTGGAGACTACTTCTTTGAGATTCCAGCATATACAGAAGACCAGTTGAGACACCCAGCCTTGTGGGACTGAGCAACTACTAGATTCTTAGAGTTTTCATTCACAGAAATGCCTCATATAAAGACAAAACCAATAGGCAATCGAGAGACTATTCTAGGAACCCCAGAAAGCAAAGATCTCTATCCTTTACCCTTTGTGTCAACTACAGCCATGGCATCAATGCAATGGAAAGTCAGTAGAAAATATGAGGGCTCTATGTCGTCTGACCACAGGATTTAATTATAGATCTCATCCTTGTTAATCCCGGATCTCTCCCAAGCCAAGACTCATGATCCACTGGAGTTACATCAAACCTGAATTTCTTATCAGGCCTGCAGTTTACTATCTTGCAAGGCACTTATATTTAGAGACAACAAGAAATGAAGAGTGTATGCCAAAATGAGAGATTTTACACTTTCCATAATCCTCAAGAAAATCCTCCAAATAAATTTATAATTCACTGAACAATTTACTGGGGAGGGGAGTGGAATCTGTGATATGCACATATAGCCTCAGACCCATTTCTAAAGTACTATAAGGAGGAGATCCACAAGAAATCCTGCATGCACAGCCACGGGTTCATTATAATGAGCTTCATTAGCTCAAAGGCTGCAAACATATTTGATCTTCCTACTCTGAACTATGTTAATTTCCACATAAAACATGTGCTTCCCTGCTGAGATGACCAAACAGGTGAAGAGGGGAAAATTCTCCTACTGCCCATCTATGATTAGAGCCTCCAAGTCAGACACGCCATTTCTTCCCTTCATCTCTGACCTGGAAAACTGAAAATGAGGTTGGGCTGTCTCACAAACTATGTGAGAGACCCCAAGTGTCTACCCACAGGGTAACTGTCCCCAAGCAAAGAACATTCAGAATGGCAGTGTGCAGTCCAGAGACCAGTGTGTAGCTTTCCAAATAGCCAATGCCTGGGAAGAAAGAACACTCTTGTTAGATCTACTAGATGAGCAAACAAGAAAGAAAGGGATGCCATAAAATGTGATATCACATTTTAAATCAGATTAGCATTTTCAAAAAGGCTATGGTATCATCTGCAGAAGAGAGTGTCATGAGAAAATAAAATTATCTCCCTATGCAGATGTAGCTTCTAAGAAAAAGGAAATGCATTCAGAGTGGGCTGTTGCCTTTCTACCATCTCCCATGCCAAATCTGGGTTATTGTAGACATTTTTATTCAAATTAGAACTAGGCAACCCCTATTAAAAGCAAGACAAGGCCCTCCTAAGTCAGGGGGTCCTACAAGCACAAATTAAATCATGCCTGTTACTTAGCTCATCCTTTAATAAAATTAAAATATCTGACACGTGAGAAAAGCACCTTAACATCTTAGTTCCTCAGTGGCTTTCTGTCACCAAAAGAGAAAAGGAAAGTATAAACCCCACAATGTGTAATGCGCAACAATCAAAACCCGCAAGTGTGTGACTGCATGTCAGTTCCAAAGCAGGTCTTAACAATGCTTTAAACAACTTTCCTGTTGTAAAAACCTGGCCCCTACAAAGAACAAAGTACTTAAGTCGGTCACTACCACAACCAGGAACACAGTCAATTACTGACACACTAATCACGTGGGGATCTGATTTAGCAGCTGTGAAGCAGGACCCAGAAGTCTGGATTTTGGACAAGCTCTCAGGTGATACAAATGAGGCTCCTCGATCTAAAAGAGATAGATGTAAGAATCGACATGACTTTACCTTGAGCTAAGAGTCCCACCTTGCAGGTGTGCAGAAGTTCCCAAAGGATTCCATTAATAATAATGGATGCTTAATGAGTGGTTAGGTAACGTTCTAGGCACTTGACACATTAACTCCTTCAATTCTCCCAGCAACTCTTTTCTCACCCGGATATTACAGGTAAGGAAATCGAGATGTAAGTAGTGAAATAACTTTTCAAGGTCATGGGGCTTCTGGAGGGAGCTGGGATTTGAACCCAGGCAACCTAATTAAATAGCTTTAAGAGTAACTGCTCCTCACATTGATTCTCAATAAGAAGAAGCAGATATTTGAAACTGGGTGTTGAGAACTGAAGGGAAGGTGAGGCTAGCTTCCATTCAGCTTGGGAGAAAATGCAGAGCCCACAGAGGCGCAATCCTTCCACGTGGTCACCACCGGAGGGAGGGAATACATTAGTCAGTTACACTGTACAACCAGAAGGGGAAAAAAATCCAACTAGGTTCCCCTCAACATCTTAGCAGATGTTCTATGAACAGGCTGTAGAACCACTGTAAAATGTCTAAGTATGGGGATAGCAAAGATGTCTGGGACAGGACGTATGGCCGAGGCACTGAGCACGAGGATGGAAACCATTCCCTCCGGAGTCTCTCTTTTGGCTCTGCTGAGTTCATTTCGGCCAAAGAGAAGGAAGGGGGAGACATAAAACTCAGCAGCACCTTGCTCTTACAGCGCCTGGTGGGAAAGCTGTGTCTTTGCAGCAGAAGAGAAAACGTGGCAAAGAGGCAAAGGCATGGTGTAGGAAACGTGCTTCCACGTCCCAGCTCGGGAGCTTGAGCCCCGCCGGAAGTGCCCCATGTGCAGCACCGGGTGATTAGGGAACCCCGCAAAGGAGTTTTGGTGGAGCTGTCCGAGGTGCCAAGGATGGCTGCTGCCACACTTCCCATGCAAGGGTCAGAGAAAGCTTCATCTGCTGCAAGCAAACGGATTGGGGTGGGGGGAGGGTGGACTGGGAGGGTGTCCTAAGAGGGTCACAGCAAAGCGGCACCTAGTGGGTGGGAAATCTAAAAGAACTGTAGAAGGTGGGCAAGGGAAGGGGACTTCCACTGGGAGATCAGTAGAGTACTGCTCAGAGGAGTTAATTTGCAGCCGCAGCATGCAACACAATGCAATCTGTCCGCTTTGTGCAGCTCACTGACAGGCATGACTGCAGGGACCAGACCCCTCCCCGCCCCAAGCCCCCATCTAGATAGTTCAACCCAAGCACTCTATGGCCCAGATCATTGTGTGGGGGTGGAAGGGGGAGGTGAGAACTGGAGAACTAGGAGGAGAAAGGGAGAAAGCCAGCCAGGGGGTGACTGTGGGAGGATGTGAGCAGCAGCAGGAAGCATCACTGCTTAGAGATGCTTCTTCATTTCTAATGAGGTGCTGCCTAGAAGCACCAGGCACCAGCCAATCCAGAAGCTGCTTAAGCAGGAAACTAGGGAGGAGACGAAGAAAGCCCCTAACTAGAGGGGGGTGGTCAGGGATATGTTCAGGCCCCGGGGGAAGCAAGCTTCCTTGCAGACTAATACTTGAGACCCCCTCACATCTTTCTTCGGCTGTCTCACTGCTGCACACCTGAAAGGAGGGTTGGGGAGGGGGAACATGGGGGAAAGAGGAGGAGCCTCTTTTGCAGGTGCATTCTTCCCAAGAATGCTACCTCCATGAGCACCAAAGTCCCTGTCCCCAAGCCAAGCCCCACATTTAACCCCCAATCACTGGCTTGCCGCCTGTAATCCCCTGAAACTCCCTACCAAGCTCAACTCCTAATGGCCTTGTCAGGCATGCAAATTCTTAAAGCAGAGCAGGCAGTAAGGTGCCTGACCAGCAGCCTGTATTTAGTGCACTTGGTAAAAGCTGCACAGAAGCTCCTTCCGTGGCCTTTCACCCTGAACCCACCACTACCAGAGATGACCTACCCACTCTTTGGGAAGAGCAATCCCCTTGGCTTTAGAAGTAGATTGTTTGCACACCTCTGACCCTCAGCTGATGAGTTCAGGCCCAGTAGATCTGACTGGTTCAGAGAACTGGAAGGGCAACCAGGTATGTCAAACATTAAGAAGCAAGAGTGGCAACCCAGGGCCAAGGAAAGGTGAACACACCTCCTTGCCCCGGAAGAGAACTCCAACTTTGAGCTATGATGGGCTATGATGACATGATCACCTCCCCTGACAGCCACTCACTTTTGGTTGAACTTAAACTTAGTCTCCAGAGTTAGCTGAAGAATCCCCAGCCCAAAGCCTGTCTTATAAGTATTCATTTGTCTACTTGTATCCATGGATTTGGCTCATGCTCTTTGGAGCCTCTGGGTTGATAAATCCCCTCCCAGAGCCTTGAACTTCTCTGCTGGCAGATAGTGCCAGTGTCTTCCCAGCTGGTAGGAATGGGGGCTGAGGGACTGGCTGAAGAGGGAAATGATTATGAAAGCCCTGAGATTAGAGGCAAGCCAATCCACACGCAGTGCAGCTTCTGAAATGACTGGGGCTTCGGGGGTGGTCAAGAAACAGACAAAGCCCAACCCAGAAAGGGGCAGACACCTCAACACCAGCCACCTAGTTATGCCAGAGATTTCCACACAGAAAATAAATTAAAAACCAAAAGTCTTACCTTGCAAAACACTAGTGCCCAAACAGGTCTCCAGGGTACTAGGCTTGCCCCTTGGATGCAAAGAGGTAGGGTGCACTTCAGCAAAGGGGCAAATTTGGGTACCAGGAGGGGTGGGGAATAAATTCCATGCTAGGTTCCCCCCTCACCCGATGGAATGCAAAGGGGGAGAGGGAAGCCATGGTGGGCAAGAAAGGATATGGCCAATCGATGAGCTTCTTGGCGTATTTCCTGACAATGTTATCTTCTCCGAAGATGAACAGGGATCTGTTGACGGTGAAACAGTTCTGCCGGACAGGGATGGGGTTGTACAAAGCCATAGTCCGCGCCCTCTGAGCTTTCGACTGCTTGTAGGCAGCTGCTGGCCCCGAGGCCGGTACAGGGGTTCCTTGCCGGTTCCTGCTCTGGTCCGAGTCTCCATCGCCTGAGCCCGGCCTGCCAACGACCACCGCCTCCCCGAAGCGAGCCATCCTGAAGTTTAAACAGACAGAAGACACACAAAGGTGATCGCCGAACACCGGCACACAACAAGAGGCAGAAAAGACACAGCCAGACTCAGAGCCTTATCCTCACAGGCGCGGGGACCACCGCCTCTGGGGAGCTCTGCAAGCTCTTCAGCCCTGCTCTGAACTGTTGAATCTAAAGGCAACCTTTGCGAAGCTCCATTTCTCAAAGAAAAAAAAAGAATAAGAAGAAGGGGGTAGGGCTTGGGGGTGTTCAGCTTCTAGAGGCAATATTTTCCCCAAAATGCCAGCGTGGGGTGGTGGTGTTCAGAGACCGGAGAGGGGTGGAGTAGGCTGCTCCTCAAACATAGCTCCTCTTCTGGCACACGCACCACCTGGTTCAGAGAAAGGCAGGCACCGGCCCTGCTAGGTAACAGTTTGCTGATTTATTGGCTGGGGTGAAGGGTAGAGAGAAAGAAGGAAATGAAAACAAAAGAACTTTGAAAGAAAAACGAAAAGAAAAAAGACGAGGGTCAGCTACGGTGACATGCTTTAGAACGCCAGCCCCTGCGAGTCCATCTAAGAAATTCCACAGCCAAAGACTTGGCTCTTTAAATCTGCCAGCAGAGACGCATCCGAAGGTTGGAGAGAGGGGGATGGAGGGAGGAGAGCGGTACTGAGGTTCCTGCGTAAACCGCAACGCCCGAGAAATGAAGATAAGAAGTCGATCCAGCCGGAGAGGGGCAAATGACTTCACAGCTCCTGCCTTTGGGGTAGAAGTTGAGCAGCAACCGGAGAGCAGCAAAGCTCAAGTGCCAGCATCCGCCCAGAGCGCTCGCCGCCGCCGCCTCCCAGGATCAGCATGCAACAGCGATCCGCGGCTGCGCCGGGGAGAGGGCGGGAGCGCGAGCGAGAGCGGGCGGGCGAGCAGGCGGGCGAGCACTCACAGCGAGGAACAGGTTGCAGTCAGCCTAGCTAGCGCTGGCTGGGCATGGGACTTATCCATGAATCGAACTTCCTCACCAAAGACCAGTTCTCCCTCCTCCGGACCCGCCTGGCTACAGGGAGCTGAGATGATGCTTACAGGCAGGATGAGGAGCGCAGCACAACAGCGCAGCAGCGCAGCAAGGTGGCCAAGGATCCTAGAGGGACGCGGGGGAGGGGACTCTGAGAGTCCAGCGTGGTGAGACTGGTTTGGCTTACAGAGTCATTTAACCAGAGGCTACCTAGGCAAGGGTCCAAGGATGGGTCACCTTCCCCCTCCCCCCAGTGATGCAGAAGAAATGCGGTTTTGCCGCTGGTGGTGCCTGCAGAATCTCTGCAACAGATCAAGGACCTGTCCTGGAACGCTCTCCTTGGTATTGGCACAGAATGGTACCTAGTGCTGTGCCTCTTTCAATGCCCTGCATAGTGTCCTGCTCGCTGCTGCTCTAGTGGAGGGTAGGGACCATGCACACCCCTTGCCAGGACCTTGTAGTCACTCTAGGCTCCACTACCGCCAGCAAAGATAGCATCCTTTCCCTAAACTCACACTTAACACCCTATAGGTGCCATAGAGGAGCTCTGACTCCTGTGGCATCTGCTACTCTAGGACCTTCTGCCCTGTTTATCCTAAGGAACCTTACAAGGCAGCCTTCTAGGTTGGACTCTAGCAGAACCCTATGGCTTATTTCCTGGCAGGTGGCCCAGGAAGTCCAGTCCCTTGATAATGAACCTGAGCAAAACTCCCCTCAAAAATCCTAATAAAGGGGTTCTCCCACTCACCACCACCCTTTACTTTCAAATAAGGTTCACTGACTTTCTCAAATCTACTCCATTCAGAAAGAAAAGAAAATTAGTGTCTGAGCTGCAGGGGTAGCAAGGGCAAGCTTCGAACCCCAGGGAAAGAAACTCTGTGTTTAGCAAACTAGTCCTTGCCCTCAGAAGACCTCACGGACAGTTTATCCCTGTCCCCTCCAATTGGCTACACTAGCGGGAGCACACTTCCGCTAGGTTTAATCCCCAGGAGTGGCTGAGGACATGAGCAAAGGCTGACCAAAGTGAGTGTTGGAAGTCATGGGGGAGTGTGGTGTCACAGGACTGAAAGGCAGTATCTCTGTGTGAAGTTAACTGCGAGAGGGGAGGTGATGTCTGCCTATGAGACATGTGCATCCCCCTGCTTGTATGTGGCTGTGGGGGCAAGGCCATGTGAGTGAGCACTGACACACGCCTATTGTATGAGAGTGTTGAGTGTTATAAGTGCATGGGTGTGTGTGTGATGGAAAGGGCTCTGTGTACAAGAAATACAAAGAAATGGTCTCAACACAGGCACTTCTTACGGGTACCCTTAGGAAGAGCATGTTGTCGTTGGGATTCAGGGGAGCCCATTTCAGACCAAATTACTATTGGAGGTGTGTCAGCTCTACCTGTCACTGTGATCTCACTTTACTGACCAGCTTAATAGGAGGCAGAAGTGAAGGGTGGTGACCATGAAGACTGGACAGTCACCTAGAACTAGGCACAAGTGGCTGTCTCAGGACTCTGTAAACTTCACGGGACTAAAGCAGCTGCTTTCCAGGAGACCCATAATGCATAGCACAGAAGCCATACCAGTCATTCGTTTAACAAATATTTTCACATGCATTCCCCCACAACAGACACTATTTTAGACATTGGGGATTCAATAATGAGCCATATGGATGATGACATAAATTATGTATCTTTCAGAACTTAACTGAGGTTGTGTAGCTTTACTGCCTCTGTGCTAAAATCTTACTTTCATGTTGAGACATCACACCTTTCCTTCCTTCCTGGCCATGCCTTCCATTGTGTCTATTTGTTAAGCAGAGCATACTAGCTTTTTACCCTCCAACAGTGTTTTTTGTGGACAATTAAGGACCCTTGACTCATCTCTTTACCCACCAATCAGAGATGTAGTACTGATTCCGTTTCCTTTTTCTACCATACCTGAGTTCCTTGTGACTGCTGCAAATCTTTAGAGGCCCAGAATATGCAAGACCATATGCATAGCAGTGTTGGGACCTGGTGGGGTTGAACCCAGTTTTCCTGCACTGCCAAAGGGCAGGCTTTATAAATGCCTGGGAGAGTTCCCTTGGGAATAGGAATGGGAATTCTTGGAGAAGCAGTCCAAGAGGACTAGGGAAAATATTACGGCATCAATAGCTTTGGAAAGTGGCTTGGCTTAAGAGCAGCAAAGCTGGAGGAAGGCATATCCCTCCCTCTTCATCCCCAACCTGGATGTTACAGCTTTTGAGAGCTTTGAGATCTATGGATTTCAACACTGGCTTCATATTCTCTACTTCCCTGTTTTGAAACTTGCCAGGTGGATACAATTTTAAAGATCAAATCACGTAAGTGATTGATATAGTTATTAATTTACATAAGCCACCACTGCAAACCTCCCAGGTCAGCCTAGAAGAGCATGCATTAGGGTGCTGATTTAACCCACAAAACATCAGAAACACAAACATATTGGTTCAGACCCAGTAAGGGGCAGAGAGTAAAGGTCTAATGGATCTGATTTCCAATTTCTAATAACCATGCTGCAGAACTGCAAACTGTACATGATCAAGAGAAGAAGCAATGATGCTGAGCCTATGGAAATGTCCTGCCTACTGTCCTCAAGATGAATCTGATCCATGTCTAAAATGCTCTGGGCACCATGCTAAAGGGACCCATCAAGAGTGATCTGAACCCTTCCTGGGGAGCAGAAAGGGGATGCTATAGGGGATTGGTGGGAGGCAGGGAAGGAGGGGAGAGAGAGGGAATTGGGATTCATATGTAAAACAAGCTTGTTTCTAATTTAAATAAAAAAAATCTGAGGAAAAAAAAAGAGCGATCTGATCATTGCCATCATGATCCTGGTAAGGATATCTGGCAAGTATGTTTCTCCCTGGTTCTACTGCTCCCTAAAGACCCACAAATGGAAGTGAGGAAATCAGCAGCTGATCAGAATACTGGAAACCAGTTTGAAAACCCCTTTCTCAGACTCAGAGACAAAAGCCTTATTTCCCTGTTGTCAGAGCACCATCTACTGGTCACTTTCAAGACATCACTCTGAGCACAAGTGCTTTGCAGTCCAGCACCCCCAGGCACTAACAGGAATGGCCAGACATCCTTAACAATTGCCCTCCAGTCACCAACCTTCCATCATTCCCCTGTGAGAGATTTTGGAGATGCAAACCCTCAATTTCACAAAGCAAAGCAGTTCATCTCACAGTTCCCAAGAAGTTCAAGCCCATGCACACAGGCACGCTTACACAGACGGACGGACTGACAGACAGGACAGACAGATGGACAGACGGAAAGGTGGGGGTTGGGGGTTAGGATGTGGCAGCCAAATGTTCTTCATGTTTCCCTAAAAACTGTGTTCCTCGGGCTTAGAATTCAACGGGAGCAGAAGCAAGTGAAAAACTTCCCCAGATTATTGAACATATGAATATTATTAAATTTCAAAACCTTTACCCTTTATCCCTAATACTCCCGTGAACAATTAAAGGGTTGGGAAAGGTAGAGGGAGACTAATGGGGAGTCCTTTCAGTCTTGTGTGTAAAAGGAAGTATGCAAGACCACTACAGTGTACCCAGGCCAAGAAGGCCATGGGAGCTCATGCTAACGCATACATGAGTATCGAGAGTAGAGAATCTATTCCACTCATTCATAAAGCACTTTCCAGACTTCATAGGATTTGGGCCATCTTCGTATAAGATCTTACTTAGTCCATCACCAAGGAGGCTGAAACCCTGGGCCTTGGCTAAAGGCATATACCCCTCCCACCAACTCTGAGCTTTACTCCGCATTGCCTTGCCAATTACACTCAGATAGCTTCTGCTTAAACTATCAGAGCCCCCTTTGTTCTATTTTTCCCTTATTGAGCTTTTCCAAGAAATAGACTCTTATGCAAAACAGTGCTCTAAGGAACATAATGCAGAGAGGACTTGGGAGTGGGTTCTTAAGAAAAAGTTGGCAGGATACCATGTGCAAATGCATAGCAGAGCAGAAGAGCAGGATGGCAATGCAGACATCTCAGGAGGCTGCTGGCATTCACAGCACCACACAGCCTTGACTTGGGTGAAAAATGTAGCGTCACATCCTTATGTAATAATGTCCAGCCCTGGAGCCATCATCTCTCAAACCTAGGCTTGAGAAACCCCAGAACACCAAAACCTATCAATCAATCAAACAGCTGAAAATTTGCCCAAAGGAATTTTTGAACCCAGCCTTTGAAGGCAACTCAACATCTCCTCAGTAACAACAGTGCTAAGGGTGTCTTATCGTTTCTTTGCTGCAGGGATATGAGACAAATTCTGTTTGTTATCTGAGACCCAGAGAGTAAAGAACTTTTCCAATGGCACAGAGCTAAGAAACGGAAGTCACATCTCCTGACTATAAGCTTAGATTCCTTAAGGCAGTGGCCACTGTTAAGATAGTGTATGACAATGTCTTCCTTGCTTAAAAGTCAGGTAGTAGATATGATCTTAGTCTTACAGAAGTAAGGCATGACCTTAGGTTTGAGAGTCTTCCAGAGGATTAAATAAGAATATATCCCCCACTACACCACTGGTCTGTAATGAAAGGTTTTTTGGCTGATAGGTGTATAGCTCCTATAGCCACACCTGAGAACACAGTAAGTGCTTTTCCCACATTTTATTTATGGCACTGTGGCTGGAGTAACACACAGCAAGCACCTTGTAACTAACTGGTGGCTTTCTGTTCCAGAAAGGACAAAACACAGTCATTGGAGGGCTTTAGTTTGGGGGCTGTGGGTAGCTGGAGGAGCAGAGACATGTAAGTCGCTAAGATATGGTCAAAATAAGGAATGAAGTGTGGTGGTATATACCAGCACTCGGGAAAGTTGAGGCAGGAGGATTTCCACTTTGAGGCCAGACTGGGATACATAGTGAGACAGATCTCTAAAAAGCAAGGCTGGGGAGGCAGCTCTGCGGTAGAGTGCTTTTGTAGTATGAAGAGAAAAGAAAAGGAAAGGACGTTATTAGAGGCCAGTTTCAGGAATCCAAAGGCTGTTGTACCTGAGAGCTGGGTGTTTTGCTTACTAATTCATGAATTCATAAACCCACTTGACAAATATTCATGAAGCCCTTTCCATGTGCCAGGCATTTTCCTTGCATGTCTGGGTCTCAAAGATAAATTAGGCATAATCAGAACCTCTAAGAACCTAGAGTTTAAAGGAGAAACAGAAGAGACTGATTCCCGAAGGGCTCTCTCCTAGAAGCAGAACATGGAGTGCACAGGAAGAAAGCCCTAGGGAAGGACTGTGAAGAAGAAGACAGCCCTTCCAGCTGGAAGCACCAGAAAAGGAGAAAGTCCATGAGAACCCAGCATTGCTAGCCTGGAATGACAGCCTCGGGATGAAGACCACATACAAGACACACGGGACAGTCCGCATTTCTATTTGCATGCCCTCTGTCTGGAATCACATGTAGCCTTACTTCTTCAATCCATTCTCTGCCATCAAATGAGATCACTTTTCAGCCTGAACGAAACAAAACAGAAAAGTAAGTATGTTGAACCTACTAGATGTTAACTCTCATTGGGAAAGTCAGTGGGGGAGGTTAAGAGCCTTGGGAAAGAAAGGATCTCTTCACTATCACTGCGCACCTCCCTACCTAGGGGTGCACTGTATCTTCTCTGCCAAGGCCAAGTTAAGCAGGAGACTCAGCAGAGCTCCTCTCTTACTAAAGAGGGCGATCCGAGAGTAGGAACAACTACCGGAAGCAGCCCACCCACCTGCCCCCACGTGGTCTCTTGACTCAGGAAACGCAAGGCAGCCCACATTCTGCAAAACTCACTCAGCCTACTTGGGCTTAGATTGATTCATCCATTCAGCAAATATACCCTGAGCACTGTCTGTGTGTTAGGCCTCGGGCTTGAAACTAGAACAAGTAAGGGAGATTGCCTAGGAGAAAAGGGTTCGGAGTGGACGCTGCACCCGCCACACTTCTCTGGGTCTCCTCCCTGCAAGATTCTCTTGAAGATTCGGCTCCCAATATAGAGAAAGCAGCTCACAGCTGAATCAAAGCCTTGGGAGAATTCTGAGGCTCAGAGAAAAGATCCAGTTTCTACTACTCACCAATCGTGCCTCTCCCAGCGCCCTCTTGGTGGGACTCAACAGCAGATTACGCCACCACCTGTCCATCACCACACCCCCTCTCTCCCACTCTCTCCTACATTGAGCAGCTGGTTACACCCACTTGGTATAAAATAATCAGAGTGAATAAGGCATCCCCATATGATATGGACTCAGGGCTAGTTTTGAAATGTACACCTGGGAAGGACATTTGCTGGTTGTGACTCATCCATGCTCCAAAAGCTGCACTGTGCTTTCTCAAATGACCCCGGCTGGTCAGAGTTCAAGTCTCCTTTTTCCCTCAAATCTGCATCATTTGGCATAATAGGCTTCCTCTTGTTCCCTGAGAACCACCCCTCGTCTTCACATCCCAGTTACCCAATCTCCCAGTTTCTCACTCTTGCCATCTCTGACTCTTTTGACTGCTCTCACTTTACTGTGAGTGAAGACTCATTCCATGAGTCTTCGGGCTCTACATCTCCCCTCGCTGGTGCCATTCCCTTTGAGCTCCTATCCTTGCCTGTCACTCTCATTTCTATCTACTCCCCCGCCCCCCCCCCGCAGCTGGCAACTTCCAATGAAATAAGACATATCTTCTAATCATCCCAAGTTCAATATGAATTCAAAGCCACGTTCTCCTTCCCAAAGTTACAGTTTTTATCTCTGGGACATCACCGTCCCTGTCAATCATGTAACTTTAGTGACTCCCCAATGCCTATAAAATGAGCAAACTCTAGCCCAACAATTCAAGAAACTCTGGATCTTTCCCATGCAAGTGCCTAGTGCATCATGTTCCACCTCAATGAGAGTTACAACAAACGCTGTACCCACGGTTGCCTCTGATCCTTAGCACCTGTCTGAGACAGATCTGAAATGCCCCTCCTCTTCTTTTTTTTTAACTTCTCCATCTCCAGCCATCATCCAATTTAGTTTCATTTCCATGTGTCTTTCACAGTCCCTCCAACTCCATGCCCCCTCTTTCTCCAACATTCAAAGAACTTTGTCTTCTTTGTGTTTTCACTTAGGGTACCTACATGTTTATCTTCATGGCAAGCCTTTACAAAGTACCATGTCAAATGAATGAATGGACTTTTTGCAACTCGTTTTGGGGGGAAAAAGATGAATGCCTGGTTATTTAGCAATCAAGTATCAAGTATCTGGCCCTTCTCTGTAGGGCTGCCCTTCTTACATATTCTGGATCTGGCTTTGGGTTTCTGCTTGTAGTGTAGTGCTCACCTCCTCCTTTATATTAAGAAGGGGTGCTTACCTCTCCTGAAGGGGGTCAAGCAATTCTGACTCACACAATCCCAGCACCATGACAGACAGCTTCGTCCTTTTTTATTAATCAGTCATAAAGTTAGAGAATTCATGGTCCAGGACATGGCTGAAATAATATTTGGGGAATGGGTTGTTAAAAGAAGACACTAAGATCCCCACATAAAGAATATTTTCAGAAAATGAAAAAGAGAATAAAAGTTAGCCTCAAAAATAAAAAAGAAAGTCTTAATTGGTTCTATTTTTTTATCTTTACCAAAAAAAAAAAGCAAACATCATCATCTCGTCTCTTTCTTGAATAAAGAATTACATGAAAAAAGGCATCCCTGCCCCTGGATGCAAAAATCAAACAAACAAAAAAATAGTCCTGCCCTAAAAATATATATACCACCCTAGATACAGCTCTGATTTGATCTGCCACTCAGGAGTACAGACACGCAAGTGATTCTTTTATGCTGTTGGGAGCTTTCAGACAGGTTTAATTCAGCACTTTCAAATGAAACGAATGACAAGCTTTCTTAAGATATTCAAAAGAATAAGTTAAAAAAAAAAAAGAGGACTGGGAGTGAGGTTTAGTGGGAGAGCACTCACCTAGCATGTGGGAGACCCTCGATTCAGTGCCTAATGCTGAAAAAATAGCTGGTTGGTTAATTAAATAGAGAAATGTGGAAAACTGATTCCCAATCAAACGAGAATTTCTGAAATATTCCATTCTAAGACCCTTGGCCATCCAATTACTTGGACACATACACAGACACACTCACAATACCATACTCTCTCTAAAAGACTTGGTTTGTTGCTTTTTTTTTTAACACAACCACTCTGTCCCCAGTCATATTATTCTAAATAATCTGCCATATATAGTCAATGATTAATACAATAATCCCAAAACTCCCAGGTATGCTATTTCCCTTTACTCCCCAATAAATCATAACTTCATATGGTAAATTTTATGGCTATTAAAAAGAAAACATTGGCATGTATCAAAGAAGCAAACATTAATATGTTATAAGTATGTAAAATGTCATAATGAAACCTGGGTATGATGTCATAAACCTGTAATCTCAGCACTTAGAAGGCTGGAAGTAATGATGTAAGTCCAAGGCCAATCCTAACTATGTAGTAAGACTGTGATTACAAAACAATGGGGGGCTGCTGAGAGGCCTCAGCAGGTACATACATCACCAAGCCAGATAACCTGAGTTCCATCCCTAAGACACACATGGTAAAAAGAGAGAACTGACTCTTGCAAGTTGTCCTCTGACCTCTACATGCATGCTGTGGAAAACACACACACACACACACACACACACACACACACACACACACAAACCCAGAAAGGAAATGTCATAATGAAATATATTATTTACATAATTCACATACACTAACATATATATAATTTTTAAAGTAATAAATAATTACAACATATAGGTTTGTAATAATTGTAATAATATTAAAAGTTATTAAGCCAAAGACACTGCTCTTCATTTTCCTTATTTCTCAGAATAATCCCATGGGGTAGGTACTATTATAATCCCCATTTTATAGATTTAAAAAAGCAAGTCCTAAAAAAGATCAAATAATTTTCCTTAAAGTCATATAGATGGTTAGTGATGTAAAAAGTCAACCTTAGGTTTACCTAACTCTAATACCCATTGCCTTAACCCCTGTAAGGTCTCTAACTGACATCAACAGAGAATGGAGTGAGTCACTTTATGTCATTGTGATTCTACAATTCCAAGGGTAGGAAAACATGTCCAGCCTCTCTAGAGCATGCTGATAATCCTCAGAACCAAGTCATAGAAACACATGACACTGCTAGGAGACTTAGAGCTCAGTCCCAGTTCTGTTTATAAACGCTTATACACAATGGCCTCTCAATCCCAGGGAAACCAAATGCTCTGGCCAACCCTCAAGCTGCACTCCAGCATATTTTCAGTTTCATTTACAGTTTTCACATTGCAGTTTTTCAGAGCAACTCATGCCAAGCTGAGTCCCGGTTCAAAACCTGTTTCAACTCCTCAAAACTCTTCAAACTCCCAAAGGCAGGGTGTTGCCCACACCTACCCCTGCTGAATAGGCTTTTGCACATACTGTCTTGTCTGTCAATGAATGGCCAAATTTATCTGAAATGCACTAACCTCTGAACTTTCTGTGGACCAATCCCACAGTCCTTCTGGAAAAGCTACTGGCCAAATTCCAGAGGAGCCAATGAAGGAGTGAAGTCAGGGAGGGAAAGGGGACAGTAACTCAGTAGCAGAAAGCAAGGGTCTGCTGCAAGTAGACCCCAGTGTGACCCAGGACTGTGTTCTCAGAGAATCCAGAGATGGCACTAGTCCCACCCCTAAGGAATATCGATCCTGAACATTAAGGGTGGCTTCAACTTTTTCATGAACACTTACTTCTACTGCCAACGCATGCCTTGAAAGGATTCAGCAAATTTAAATCCTCCTGCCTCTCAACTTGTTTTCCTGCCTGCACTCCAGCAGGTAAAACACCCACAGACTCACAGTGCTCTGGGCTGTAGAATTCACAGGAGTCTATAATGTTCAGGTTATTTTTAAACTTTTAGTCCACTCTCCCTCCCCACGAACAGCAGGCCTGCCATTTAGAATGGTGTTTAACCCACACCCCACCTGCTTTGAAACTTTAGTTTTTTGTGTTAAAAGAAAAGAAACAATCCTTCAAACACACACATGTGTGTGCACATACACGCACACACATACCAACACACACACTCTCGCACACAAGGTGAAGACAGTGCTAGTTATGGTGGATAAAAGATCCTTCTCACAGAACGATGTTAAGATTGCTGCAATATTTATAAAGGGTCATACCACTGCAGGTGAAACTATTTTTATATTTGCAGGGACACACACCAGGTGTTGCAGACAAAATCAAAAGACAATTCTCTACTCCCTAATGGAGAATAATAGTCACATAGTAAAGATGCAAGACCCTTCATTTGTCCAGGGAGCAAGGCCAGTGATACAAAGTTTCCAGTTATAATTTTCTTCAAATTACGCATCTTCTTGGTAGTTTAATCTTGGAGAAAGAAACTCACTGTGTGATCCAGGATCACCTGAAACTCACAATAAACCCTTGTCTCAGCCTCTCAAGTGCTGGAATTACAGACATGAGCTAGTATAACTGGACTTTTCTGTTCTTTTCTTTAAAAACGAATTCATAGAAAGGGAAGGAAATTCCTCTCAATAAAAGAGAATTAAGAAATTTTTTACCATCTTAAAGCAGCAAGTATTAATAACCAGCATTTGTGGGAGCCAGAAGTTTTGTGTATGCATCACCTTACTTGATCTATAAAAGGAGCCCATGAGGTAGGTGTGGCTTATACTAACCACATATCTTATATGAGACAAATCAGGATCAATGAAATCAAATCTGTAAAGTCACATAGCACAGAGCTAAAACTGGCACCTGAACCTGCCACATGCCAGAGTCCTCACCACACCACTGGATGTCTGTGTCCCCTCCAAATTTTAGGCTGAAATGTAATCCACCACTGCAACAATATTAAGAAATGGGGCCTAGGCTGATGAGAAGCTCAGTGGGTAAAGGCATTTGCTGCCAAGTCTGAAGATCTGAGACAACCTTCTTATAAGAGACAAGCTGAAGGTGCAAGTATGACCTGAAACCTGTTGCTAGACAAGAATAACCCATCAAGGGGTTGGGGAAGAAGAGCTTGCACTCAGGAATTAATGAGGACCAAGCAGTGAACACGGAGTCTTCTCCCCATCTGTGGACAAAAGAAGAAAGATGTAAAGTCCCTTTTAACTGCAAACTAGCTTTGCATGAGCTACACATCTTCACAAAGCCATTAAATCATCCATGCTGTGGACAATAGGATAGCACAGACAAAATCAGTTACAGACCCTCTCCAAGTCTTCCCATTGGCGTAGTAACTTTCAGAACAAATACAGTTTCTATAGCCCTGTTGTTGCCCCAGTGCTCCAGGAACCTATTACAAACTACATCAAGCAGCCTTCTTACTGAGCCAAACCTTAGCACTCTATGTCCCACAAGACAAGAAGGATGTCCCACAAGAAAGCCCCTTTGCTTCTCACCCTCCCTGCTGAAGCACTAAACAGGTGGTAACTAGAGCGGCCAAGTGGACTTAACACTGTATTTACACTAAATACAGCTGATTGACTTTTAAAAACCACAAAAGTGTATTTCCCTGAGGACAATTAAGACATGTACATACCCCTATACATACAGGACTTGGCGAACTACCTCCCCTTACCTCCCTGCCCCCTTGGGGAAAATTTCCAAACTCAGACTCTCCTCTCACCTCTCTAACTGCTCCTTTATCCTCACCCCTTCTGCTTTTGCCTCCTAAATGCGCAGATCCCATAGGTCCCATTGGGGGGGGGGGGGGGGGGGGGGCAGCGAGGGCTCATGATGTTATCTCATTCATCCTAATGCCTTCCACTAAAGCCACTATCTGAAAGCGCCCAACATTTTATCTCTAGCCCTGCTCTTTTTGAAGTCTGATACCATTTACAACTGCTCAGATGGGAGGCCTGACAGCATCATGAATCAACAGTTTAAAACAAACTCATCATCTTTCCCTCTATACCAGCTCCTCGAGTGATTCTGTTCAGAGCTAGCCTCACAACCGCCCCCTCAAAGGGGCACAACACTTTGCATACTTGACTCTGCATCACACCAGTTGTTACCTAACACTACCTTTTTCTCCACGCCATACCCATAGTCTCCCTTCCTTTGCCATTTGCGCTATTATCTCCGAGATCAGAATGTCCTCTTCTGGATTCTATGAAAATTCACTGCTTAGCTCAGCTCTGACCTTATTCCTACCCTCAGTACAATAAATAAGATCCAGGAAATTCCTCAATGTTCTATCCCAGCAGCTAGAATAGTTTATAGAAAAAGAATTACTAAGCAAATTTGTTTTCGAAATGGATGAATTGATGGATGGATGGAATTCTCGTGTCCATCACATACAGCAACAGAACCATTATAAATTTAAGATAATCCAAACATGAGTATCATTGAATCCAAGCCTATATTACTGCCCCATTATAGTCAGATCAGTATCTCCTATCAGTGCTCTAGTGAAGTGCAACTGCCACCATTCCCCAAATACGCCCTGAGTTCTCCCATTGCATGTCATTTCTCATCTTTTCTTTTCCCTTCTTTCTACTTACTTTCATAGCAACCAGTCAAAGAGCTATTTTAAGCCAGGCTTAAAAGCCCGACTCAAATTCACTTCTCCTATGACCCATTCTGTGATCATATGACAAAAGCGACTTGACACTCCTCTAAGTACCTCTGGCACTTTATATCATACTATAGCCAACACTGTCATGCTAACATATCTTCCTCTATGTGACATAGATTCATCTTTGCATCCTCTATAATATATGCTGCACTGCATCATGTATTTGCTAAGTACATACATGAAAACATGAATGGACGAATGGCAACAATGAAAACAGCCAAGTGCACACAAGCAAAACATGGACTGAAAGGGATCTGTGCTGTGCTGGGAAAGTGCTCCGGAAGAAGCTGGAAGTGATGAACCTGATCTGGAGATAATCCACTCAGCTCAAGGGAGGTTGTCTCCAATGCTCTCTTCACAAGCACGTGTGCAGTTTGTAAATACAACATGGCAAGACAGATGATCTACTGCAGGGAGGCAGATACCGTGGTCACCATGAACATGCAGCAAACACAATATCTTAAGAAGATTTTGCTTTTTGAGTGAAGATAGAGATTATCTCAATTCATTCCATTTATGTGTGTGTGTGAAGAGAGAGAGAGAGAGAGAGAGAGAGAGAGAGAGAGAGAGAGAGAGAATCAGAAACAGAGACAGACAGAGAGAAAGGCAGAAGTTGTCTATGTTAGATATAAGGATAATCAGAATATAAAATTTGCCTAATATTGCCACACGTATCAGTCTGCTCTTATAATCTCCCCACTTTACAGATGAGCAAGGCATATACAGCAGGGTAACTCCTCATTCTCTGAATTTCTGATCATTCTTTTCAAATATATCTCTGTGTTGTATGATGTTGGACAGCATTTCTGACCTCTCATCACTAGATGCTAGGTGACATTCTCAGTTGTTACATTTAAAGATATCCATTGAGGGGAGTAAAATCACCCTTGATTGAGACCACAAATGTAATTAAGTGAATTTCTCATGATCCCAGGATTGGCATCCTAACTGGTCATTGTAACCAAGAGATGCAGAGTCCCAGTGGACCTCCCTCCTTGCATTTCTTCCCTCATGTGTGGGAGATCACTGTCTGTGGGAACTGGAGCGAACTCAAACTTGTGCCTCTGGCTCTCAGACAGACTCATAGCCCTATAGAGGATTCCATACCACAGGATGAAGGAGAAATAAGGAAACTCCCCCATTATACATCCCAAAAAGATAAAGAAAGTTTCCTGGTTAATGCTCTGAAGCATGAAAGACAACAGGAAATGACACAAAATATATCTGATAGGATTTTCAAAGAGAGAAGAGAGGGGTACAGAACTGGAAGAGTACAGGACAAATTTTCCAATAGATGAAAGAAAGCTACATATCATTAGAGTCAATAATTTCAGTGAATTCTAAGCAGAATGAATATAAATAAATCCAACCTATATGGAATCAAGTAAATTATGAAAAGATCTAAAAGTATAAAGGAAAAAAACTTAAAAGTATCCTAAGAGAAGACAGAATACCCATAAGGAACAGTGACTAAATGATCAACTGTAACAAGGGGCCAGAAAATAAACAAATAACATATATTCAAATATTGAAAACACTGAGCTAAACTTCCATTCAAAATTTATGTTGAATTAATACTTTTACTGAAAAAAATACAAAGAGATTTTCATTCCAGTTCAGGTGAAGTAGGTATATAAAATATTCTTCCAGAAGGAAATATTAATGGAAGAAAGGAATGGCATCCAAAAAAAAGTCATGATGAGGTAAGTTGTTGGTGAATATGAAAACCAATTTAAAATATGTCTGCATCAACATATAATATATAATCTATGAATACACACAGAAAATAGAGCTGAATTACCAAACAATAGTGACACAACAGTCAGAGGTGGTGTATTACTCAGAAGGAGCACAGACTCGAAATCAAAACACATCTTTCAAGTTCAGTATCACATGACTGGGATATCTGCTAGAACTCTACATTTTATTAAAATTGAAATACTAGTCCATGTAATAAATGAAGAAAAATAAATAAAGGCACATGGATTATAAAAGAAATAGGTATTGGGCAGATAGCTCAATGGGTAAGATCACTTGCTGCACTAGTATTAGGACATGAACTCAAATGCTCAGAACCTACATAAAAAGCCAAACATGGTTGGTTACACACCATAACTCCAGTATTGTGTGATAGGAGGATTACTGAGGGTTTCTGGCTGTCAGCTGAATTCAAGTTTCAGTGAGTGAGCCCTTCTCAAGGGAATAAGGCAGAGAATAACAGAGCTGGACACTTGATGTCATCCTCCGGCCCCTACATCTCACACCACACACACACACACACACACACACACACACACACACAGAGAGAGAGAGAGAGAGAGAGAGAGATATTATACAGATTGAAAAAGGCCATCCCGAGTAATAAGAAATCTCTATAAGGATGCTTAAGACTAATGTACAAAAATACAATGTCTGATATATCTCCAATGAATCCAGAAATACCCTTATTAAAAGATTCCATGCAGATTCTTGCCAGGTGTGGTGGTGTACACCTTTAATCCCAGCACCCAGGAGGCAGAGGCAGGTGAATCTCTGTGAATTTGAAAACAGCCTAGTCTATATAGTGAGTTCTAGGACAGCCTACATAGTAAGACCCTGTCTCAAACAAACAAATAAAGGTCATGTAGAAGCTACAAAGTCATATGGCACCTAAAAGCAAATCTAATAAAATTTGTGAGGATAGTAGGAGAAAATAATTTAAGGAACATCACAGAAGCTCTAAGCATAGGAAGAACTATATCAGGAATGGAAAAACCTAAATGCTGAGACATGACAGTTCTTCCCCAAATTAACAATAAATCCACTCAATTCCAATCAAAACAAAAAGTGACAAGAGGATTCAAAAACCCAAAGAATGACTAAAGCTCCAATCACCAAGACTATTTGGCAAGGGTATAGAGAAAGTTTATCCTAAACATATCAAATTTATATTTTTATAAAAATTCAATTAGTGTGACATGGGTAGAGGGGATATGAAGACCTGTAGAGGCTAAATAAGAGGCCCAGAAATGGTGGGAAAGAATTACCTCATCACCAAATAATATTGGTTAAAGGACTAAGCCTAGGGTGGGTTTGGGAGAGTCAAAGTAGAGCCTCCTTCACACTGTATACAAAAATTAGTTTCAGATAGAAGAGGCAAATGTAAGAAGCAAAAGTGTAAAAACTTTCATCTCAAAAATGCAAATGACTTCTTTTAATATCAGTATGTAGAAAGAACTTTTAAATGAGACACAATAAACAAAACTCATAATGGCAAAAGCAGTTAAATCTTACCCACTAAAATGAACAGCTCTGTATGATAAACAGCACCATTGGCAGAGTGGAAAAGACAAGTAATGGGGGAGAGAAGATACAACCTAAAAGTCATATATAGAACACATGTAATTATCACAAATCATAAAAAACATAAATCACCTTCTAGAAATACATTCATATAAACAAAGAATAAGAATCCGCAATTCACGTAAGAAGAAACTGGGATTGCCAATTAACTTCTATTAATTGCTCAATTTTATCAGTAATCAGAGAAAGTTCAATTAATATAATAATTGGATCCCACTTCACACACATCAAATTGGCACATTTTAATAACTATAATCATCTTGATTGTTGATGATGCAGAAATGAGAGTTCTGCACATGGCGAAATTAAAATGGCAGCCACTCACTCTAAAAAGCAATATGACAACAAAGCTGAAAAAACACACTCCCAAACTCAACAATTCCACTTTTAATATCTCCTGTAGAGCAAAATCCCACACTGTGCCCAAGGAAATGTAGACAGGGCCCATCAGTTTAACATTATCTGTAATAACAGAGAGGGGGAGTCAGGATCACCAGCATTGGAGGGAATGAATTAAGTTAGGACCAGCAATTTATTTGTACAGTGGTGTATCATACAGACAGTAAGATAATGATCTAAGCATGCATGTAATGATGCCAGTAAATCTTTAAAATAAATGTTCACTTTGCATCAAAAAGACACATCCCATGTATCATTTATTTAAAATTTACAAAGAAGCTCATATATATGTATGTATACATATATATTATTAATACATGTATGTGCAGCAAAATTACTAAAATGCACATATTAAGAAAATAACAATTTTTGAGAACTGGAGACTTCTGGAGTGAGGATAGAATGTAAATGTATCTATAATTGTTTATTCCTTTAAGAAGAGATAAAGCAAGCATGAAAAATATTATCTACTTAATCTTGGTACTCACACATAGGTGTCCCATCTTTCCATATTAGATATTTAAAAGATAACTATGATAAGATTTCAGAAGAAATTCAGAAGCAACTAACTGGCATTCTCAGAATTGAAAAGACAACTTTATCCACAACTGGTGGACGAGGAAGATCAATCAGTGTATCTCAGGAGTCATAAATATGTATACAGCCTGAGCTTTAAATTTTTCGGTTTTGAGAATTTGTCCTTATCAGATCCCCGGACTTGTGGACAAAGATGTTTTTATAAAGTTAGTCATAGGGCTGCTATTTGAATATTTAAAAAATAACAATCTAGAGAAACCCTGTCTCAAAAAAATAGGATTTCTTTTTATTGTTCTACTAAGTGAATGACAATGAAGAACTGGCTAACAGACTGTAAGAGTCACACAATAGAACGTTTGCAATTATGGAAAGTCATATGGCCAAATAATACTTTATAACCTAGGATGCTACTCAGAATGCATTATTAACCTGTGGAGCAAGTCATATAACAAGATGTACACATCTTAATCCCCACTTTGGCTAAGAAACTATTTGTTGGTTGTATGTTTGTGAGTATACATATGTGTATACAGATGGGGAGGAACCTAGGAGAATATTTACCCAAGTGATTTATGGGACTATAGGTCATTTTAATTCTCTTCTATATGCTTTTCTATACCTTCTACAATAAATAAAATAATTTTGTACTTTCAAATTAAATAGAAGATGGTGTGGTGGTGTGAATGGGTATGGCCCCCATGGACTCAGGTGTTTGAATGCTTGACCCCTAAGGAATTGGCACTATTAGGAGGTGTGGCCTTGTTAGAGGAAATGTGTCACTGGGAAGGTGGGCATTGAGGTCTCACATATGCTTAAGTTACATCCAGTATGGCAGACTCTTGCTGCCTACAGATCAAAATGTAGAACTCTCAGCTCCTTCTCCAGCACCACCCGTGCCTGCATGCTGCCATGTCCCACCATGGTGATAATGGACTAAACCTCTGAAACTCTAAGCCACCCCAAATTTAATGTTTTCCTTTATAAGAGTTGTCATGGTCATGGTGTCTCAACACAGCAATAGAAACCCTAACTAAGACAGATAGGTCTAAGGTTAAGTAGTTCACATAAGCCACCCTCAGAGACCAATGCTTATTCTGCAAGAGCTGGTGTTACTTTGTAATTGAGTAAGTGAAGACAGCACCCAAAGGAACTATCCTAGAGTCTGATTGGAAGATGGGAAGATACAGGGCCTTGGTTATTAGAATCTTTCATCTACAGAATAGTCTGAACAACACTATCTCAAACTATGTCATAGAGATACCATCATGGTATGCACAGGTGGGTGTTGCTTTGAGTCTCTCAAAATGACAGGCTCAATTCCAGACTCCTGAATGACTCCACGGGAATATTTTGTACAGTCATCTAATGGCATAAACTCTAGAATCCATGGGCTTAAGTCTAGAAGGTAGTCAGCTAAACAAGGACCAAGATTGAGAACATTTCAGTCAGTGGCCATTGAACTTGACCTTTCTACAGTTTGATTTATTATGGGTGCAGAAAAGAGCAGAAGAGCATGACTCAGGCACTTTCTACACTAAAATAATTGAATTCTCAGGAGATCTCCAGTAAGCTGGTGTTATTAATCCCTCACTGTAAATAAGAAACTAAGACCAACACTAGACACCTAGGAAATAGTCAAGTTGGAATTGAAACTGAGGACTTTTGGAACCCATTACCCAGTCTGTTCTTATTAAGCTAAATACATTTTCATTCATGGTAGCAGTATTTCTTTTCAAGGAATGAATTAAACAGATAAAGGTAAAAGACTACTGTGCCCTAAGCAAGTGCAGACTCTTAGGTATCTTCTTCTATAGGGGCACTAATCTGAGTAAGACTTGGGTCACTATGAAGTTCTCCAGTTGACCCCAGCAGTGTGCCCAAAGGCAGAGTCTTGCTATGATCAACAGTCAAAAGGGGACCAGGGCAAATTTGAATTGGGATCCTGCTGAACTATAACAGCAAACCACCACAGAGAGCAACAGAGCTCACAAACTAGCAAGCACCCCTCTCATTGTAACTTTGTCTTAACCCTGGCCATAGAAATGCATATTCATGAACTCCAGGGCTTCTGCTCCTTTTGGGACCACCCCTCTCTGTTGACTAAAAGATACACTCTGCTCACTCTGCTCCTCTTTAATCTGTTCTCCTGACTCCCAAGCCATTTTTTTTAAAGAGTACAACTGATCATGTATTCCCTGGTCTAAATCTTCCCTAATATCAGCTGGTTGCTGCATCTCTGGTTTAGCCTGGGATCTCCAGGAAGCAGAGATTAAGGCAAAGACTAGGATGTTTTTCTTAAAGCAGGCCATCACATGGAAATAGAAGTGAGGAAGAAGAGAAAGCAGAGGAGGAAGAAAAGCCTGTGTGTGAACCAGCCAGCCACTGTTAAAAGATAACTGCACCTCAGAGCAATCCACCACAACACAGGATTCCCCCCACACACCTTCCATTGATCACAATGTTCTTATACAGAGAGCTAGCCTTTCCAACTTCACATTGCCCTAGGAAATCCTGAGTATCTCATGGGTCAATGTCAATACAGGAGCTCCAAGGTAAACACTAATTATTTCTAGATGTGTTGAAGAAATGGGTAATGGATGGATAGATAAGTGATTTAAGTGGAAATCCAAAATGAAGAGTGAAAAGGCCAATTTACAGTAACTCAAGGCACTAAAAACACAGGACCACTCCCCGAAAGTGAAGTCAAGACAACCGTAAAGATGTCTTAGTCAAGAGAGAGTAGACTCACACATCCCCCCCCCCCGTTCATGTTTCCTAGAAATGTGTGTGTTCTTGTGTGTACACAGCTGAGTGTGAGTGTGTGTGTGTGTGTGTGTGTTGTGAGAGCACACGTATGTGTATGGAAGTCAGAGGATAACCATAAGTGTCATCCCCTTTCTACTTTGAGACAGGGTCTTTCCCTGGCCAGGAAATCACCAAGTAGGCTAAGCTGGCCAGGAAGACTCAGAGAGCTGCCTTCCTCCACCTGCCCAGTTCTGGTATGACTAATGTGTACCACCATGCCTAGCTTTGTTATATGGGTTCTGAGTATCAAACTCAGGTCCTTGTGCTTGCAAAGCAAGCACTTTACTATTTCCCCAGCCCAGTTGTGGACGACATCCAAATCCCTTTGTTCTTTTGTCTTTCTAATTGTGAGTGGGCCAAGTCCATTCTGTTCTGGAGAAGTTCATTCCCCCATCACAGCTCTTACAAAGCTCGGTAGGTCTTTGCTGAAAGAGTCAGAATAAAAGAAAAATGTTAATCCTGGCTCCTCCTTGACTTTTGCCTTCTGTTGGGCACACGAGGTTGTAGAAACTCAAAAAACTAGGTATCAACAAACCAATTGATCCAATTTAAAAATGGGGTAGAGATCTAAATAGAGAATTCTCAACAGAAGAATCTCAAATGGCCAAGAATCACTTAGGAGATCTTCAACATCCTTAGCCATCAGGGAAATGCAAATCCAAACAACTCTGAGATACCATCTTACTCCTGTCAGAATGGCTAAAATCAAAAACATAAGTGACAGTTCATGCTGGAGAGAATGTGGAGCAAGGGGAACACTCCTCCATTGCTGTTAGAAGTACAAACTTGTACAGCCACTTTGGAAGTCAGTGTGAGGGTTCCTCAGAAAGCTAGTAATCCAACTAC
This sequence comes from Cricetulus griseus, assembly GCF_003668045.3. Classification (NCBI taxonomy): domain Eukaryota; kingdom Metazoa; phylum Chordata; class Mammalia; order Rodentia; family Cricetidae; genus Cricetulus; species Cricetulus griseus. The sequence continues at coordinate 36,986,968 of NC_048598.1, read as the reverse complement.
CGCAAGACCCAGCAATTACACTCTTAGACATATACCCAAAGGATGCTCAATCATACCATAAGGATACTTGCTCAACTATGTTCATAGCAGCTTTATTTGTAATATCCAGGACCTGGAAACAACCTGGATGTCCCTCAATCAAGGAATGGATAAAGAAAATGTGGTACATTTACACAATGGAATATTACTCAGCTGATAAAAACAAGGACACCAGGAAATTTGAAGGCAAATGGATAGAACTAGAAAAAAGTCATCCTGAGTGAGGTAACCCACTAAGAAGGACAAACATGGTATGCACTCACTCATAAGTAGATATTAGCTGTAAAATAAAGGATAACTATGCTACAATCCACAGACCTAGAGAGATGATGTAAAAGGAGGGCTCATGGAGAGATGATCAGATCTCCCTGGGAAGAGGAAATAGAGATTTCATGAGGGGACTGAAGGCTAGTGGGATGGGAACAAGAGTGATCAGGTTGGGGGTGCATAGAGGGGAAAAGTGTTGAGGGGGACTGCTGGAGGTGGCATTTCAGGGTCAGGAACAAGGAAATTCCCCAGGGTCTACAGGGAGGACCCCAGCTTAGACTCCTAGAAATATCAGATAAGTAGCCTGAACTGGCCTTCTCCTGTGACCAGATTGGTGCTTGGCCCAACTGTCATCAGAGAGGTGCCATCCAGTAACTGATGGAGGCAGACACAGAGACCCACAGCCAAATATTAAGCAGAGTTCTGGAATCCTGTGGAAGAGGAGAAAGGAGTGTAGGAGCCAGAGGGGACAAGGCTACCATGGGGAGCTTCACACAGCCAACTAAGCTGGGCTCATAGGGGCTCACAGAGACTGAACAGACAACCAAGGAGCCTGCACAGGACTGACCTAGGCCCTCTGCATATATGTTACAGTTGTGTAACTTGGTCCTCTTGTGGGACTCCTAACAGCAGAAATGTGGACTGTCTCCAACTCTTTTACTGGCTTTTGGGACCCTACTCCTCATACTGAGTCACCATACCCAACCTTAATACTTGGGGAGGTGCTTAGTCTTACTGCAACTTGATATGCCATATTTTATTGATAACTCATGGGAGACCCGCCCTTTCCTGGATGGAGACAACAGAAGAAGAATGGGTTGGGGAGCAGGGTGGGTGGGGAGAAGTACTGGGAAGGGAGGGTGAGGAGGGATGCTTCAGCCAAAATGTAAAATAAATAGATGAGCAGTAAAGCGGGTTTATAGCACTAGCCTGAGATGGCTGGTCTCCACAGCCTGCTAGCAGGACTTCCCCTCCTGTTGGGGATACTGGACAGCGAGTATAGCAACTGGAGAACAAATTAGGGAAAGAGAAAAAGCATGGCACACAATTGTAAACAGCAGTTTGAAGAACTGAATGGGCTTTCTAGAAAGTTGCTGGAAAGGCAGATGTAGGAGTGAGTGGAAGGCCTCTGACCACTGTGGGTACTGGCTCACAGATGTGGACACAGGACCAGAAACCAGGAGTCAGCATGGAAAGTCTGGCCACCATCTCTCCCAGTCTCCACAGAATGACCCTGAAGGCTGAATTCCTTCAGCTTCTCTAGAGAGGGATGATCCTGACCCACAATGGGAATGCAGCAAGGGCTTCAGAATACCAGTGACTCTTCCCTTTATCATTCACAGACCATGTTGAGCTCAGACTTTCCTCCTGTTCCTGGACCTTTTCTTATGTCTATCAGCTTCTGTAGAGTGGGTTGGTGAGTACTGAGGCAGGACACTTTGCAGAGTTCAGCCCTCTATGCTTACTCCAAGCAGAAAGGGAGGAACTATGGTCCGGCCTTGCATACTGTACCATAGCAACATGAAACCTATGAGAGCTCCCTTGTATACGTTGCCTGTGTTAGCTAGCACCAAGTAAAACCAGCTACACCAATACCTCAGACCATACCCTCCAGATTCCAACACTAAAGTCACCCAACTTATGAGGAAAACATGGCTTCCATGTCAGCCTCTTTCCTTCCAGAACTGTCCACTAGTTGCCCTTATCTCTAAGCTATCTTCTCACAAACTTCACCTTCTTTCATAATGTTACATCTATGCACCCACAAATCCATATAGTAAAATCCTCAGCTCCCAAATTGACAACATTAGGAAGGCTGGTCTATTTGCATAGCTGATTCCTCCATATATCATGGGAGACCCATGAAATAAGCACGAAATTTACAAGGCTCAGCAGGCCCTTCCCCAAGGTTATACATGCAGTGAGCAGTGCTAGTGGAGAGGGCATTCTTCAGTGGTATATCTGTGTGTAAGTTGTGCAGGGGACTCCAGTGACAGAGGCTTTTTGAGTCATCACCCTAGCTGAGGTGGGGTTTGTCTTCAACTTTCCAGCCTCTGGACTACAAGAAACAAACATCTGTTTTCACAAGCTACCCAGTTGATAAATTTATTATTATTATTATTATTATTATTATTATTATTATTATTACAGTCCAAACAAGCAAAAGCATGGTCTTCCAATAGAGAAGCTATTCCAAGACCCCTTGCCTCTTTGAAAGTCTCAGTCAGACAGCCGTGACGATTACAATTACAGTTTTCCCATTTTTAGCCCTCTAGGGGAAGACCGGTAGAGGAGGAAGGGAGAAGAAAGTCTCCTCCAGCTGTCACCTCCCACAGCCCCACAGCTAGTGCTGCAGGTAAATATTAGCTCCTGCTGGAGTTGGGGACTACCAAGGACAAAGGGAGAAGGGGGATGATAAACTTCTGCTACTTAGCACTTTCCTGGCAGTGGAAGCTGACTGAGTAAGCAAAACATAAGCACAGAAATAAGCTCAAATATATTCCCTGCTCACAGTAGCCTGTGGGGAGCCTAAAGAAGGATAACTAACACCCTTGGTCAGTTCTCTTTACTTGCCTTACCAGCCCTCTGCCCTGGAGACAAAGAATTCATTCCTCTGAAGACAAGGAGACATCTGGGAAAGTTGTGAAGCCACCAGACAAAGTTCGGGGTTTGAGTGCTGGAGGAGATACCTAAAATCATCCAAACACTGACTATGTATGTGTTCCTTTCCCTCACCCTAGTGCTGTTCAACCATAGCAAGATGCGACTCTTAATCCAGAAAGCAAGGGAATCCTGCCCACATGCAAATGTGTGATCCCTAGGCTTCTCTTACCTTATCCCCCAAGTCCCCAGACTTCTGCTCACTTGCTGGTCCCCTTTACATTAGTTTCCAGCTTTCATGTGCGACTGAACTCTTCAGTTTCCATATCACTCCCATTGATCTGCAGCACTAATGTGGTCTCTCAGAAGTCCTTGGTCAGGAGTTCTTGGTGACTTTATGCAAGCCTGCTCCTTCTCCTGCAACCTTCCCATTCTTTCCCTCACCAGCCCTCCTTCCCCATTCCTGGTCTCAGCATCCCTGAAAACAAATTCTTCTCTTCCTCTGGATTAGTCACTTTTCTCATTGCTATGACAAAATACCTGGCAATAGCCACTCAAGGAAGAAAGGGGAGGGGTTTCAGAGTTAGAGATGCAATACTGCACATCGCATGTGGAGAGTAAAACAAGATGAAAGCGACATGTGATAGGGAAGGCTGGACCTGGAGGACAGTGTTGGCTTGGTCACTGATGGAGCCAATGGGAATTCATAACTCGGTTAACTCAAGGGAGTCAGAGATCTATTCATGTTGTCATAAGAGCTGGGTGGATGGATTTCTTATAGTCCTTCAGAGGTTTCCCTGCCATCTTAACAGACGCCCCCCCATCTCATTCCCAAAGCTGTTCTCACATTCTCCTTAAGATAAAGCTTCCCAGATCTCAGTTTGTCAAGATCCTCTAGGTCTTTGTCAATGTTCTTCCTTGTCTTCAGAGACTTTCCTGAAGATTCCACTCTATAATAGTTACTCCTCTCTTGATCCATGACATTGTGTCCACAAGTGGTTTTCTTAGTTCTGTGTTTTAAGAACAACCAAATCAAGAGCAGGCAACATAATGTAGCCAGCATTTTAATGGCTTTTGGGAATGATCCCCACTATTTGTACTCTAACATTTCATAAAAGAAAGTGCATTTATTTAGCACTAAAATCTTAGGAAATCCTTTTTAAAAAACCACACACACATACATAAATAAATTTAGTCTTATAAAATAATCACTTTTTTTCATTTCACAGCATGCCAAAAAAATGGTAACATCAAGAGGCACAAATCCATAAATTAGCATTTGGGGGTTCACAGATAGAGAACCCTCATTTGACATTTAATCATACAGCCCTTTGCGTATCTGTGTTGTTTTCCCTTGTGATCTTTACTGAGCTTCCCAACTTTGTACATCTTCTCTTAAGGCTATACAGTAAGTCCACTCAAGTTAGGCTCTGTCTTATATTTCCCTGTATGCCTCCATAGAACATAAAGCCTTGGACACGTGGAATCATTTCTGAGAAAGTTCTAGGTCAGAGTACAAAAATATTATGGCGGGGGGAGCCAACAGAAACAGAGGGGTGAGAGGAATGGAGTACATTCCCACTATCCATACTTGAAAGGGCCATGCTATGAATACTTGAATGATGTTGATCAAGGATGTTTATCTACAATATAGGTCATCTAATCTACAGTGCCTCAAAAGCATTAGTTCATGAGTTTTCCAAAAGCAATAAATTGCCACATATTTTTGGAGCAACTCTATGAAAAGGGAGCATTATATTGGGAGTTGGGCTGTATTCCCTGATCTGCTACTGGGGTGTCATTTGACCTCTTATAGGCATCAGCTGTAGTTTTGCCAAATATCTTTATTTTAGATTTATTGTATGGACCTTTCTAATTCAAGGTGCTAGAATCTTTTCAATCTTTGTCAGTATGTGAACAGCAACAACACATTTCTGACTCCACTGCTTAATCACCATCTTCACCTTGACTCTAGAAACTTGTGTCCACCAGTGGTCCCAGTAGTTTTGAATTTCAAATATAAGTCAAACTTCAAAAAGTTAAGCATCTTATCCAAGGTTTTCTGGATGCCCTGAGGTTGGACCCTCTGTCTACACTACAATGTAGTTCCCAGTCTACACAGTACAGTTTACCAGCTACTTATGAGAAAAAAAGATGCCTTATGCTAATCACTATAGTCTGTGGACTTAGATCCCACTAAGAATCCAATGAAGTCAGAGTCAAAATAATGAAGTATTATTTCATAAGCCCCAAGCTCTTTTTCCAAAATTTTCTCCTGGTCTCAACCACACCTTTGAATTGTGTGAAAACCGAGACAAGATACAGTGAACAACCAACACAGTAGAAAGACATGAACTCGAGGCTCTGGCTACAGAGCCTGCAGTCCCACAGGGAAGAACTGACAGATGAGCTGTTCCAGGGTAATGCCTCTCACAGTTTCCATCTGTCAGAGGCCAAGAGATCAAGAATTACTGGTGATAAAGCACATTTTCAAAAATATTCTTTTGAAATGCCTTAAGTTTGTCCCAACAGAGAACTCCCATGAGTCCAGAGCTCACCACCATCACCCATACCAGCATCTGGGCCTTGATTGAACAATGATGGCAATTCTAACTAGTCAGCTTCCTGCTCTCTGTCCTCAATGTGATTCTACAATCAACCCTCAGACTCCTATGTAAGATATTAAAGGGTCACTTGTCACCTGTCACAGCACCACTGTTCTCATCAAGAACCTTGAAATAGACTAATTACTTCAATCCATTCTTAGCACTTTCTCCATCCACCTCTGCATGCCTCTTGCATTACTTAAACACATGCTGGGACCCTGTCTTAGTTTAGGGTTTGTTTCTACTGCTGTGAAGAGACATCATGACCACAGCAACTCTTATAAGGAAAACATTTAATTGAAGTAAGTGGTGACTTACAGTTTCAGAGGTCTAGTCCATTATCATCATGGTGGGAAGCATAGCGGCAGACAGACATGGTGCTGGCTACATCTTGATCAGTAGGCAACAGGAAGTGGACTGTGACAGTGGGTAGTATTTTGAACATAGGACACCTCAAAGCCTGCCCCCACAGTGACACGCTTCCTCCAACAAGGCCGTTCCTAATCCAACAAAGCCAAACCTCCTAATAGTACCACTCCCTATGAGCTTATGGGGGCCAGTTACATTCAAACTACCACATTCTACTGCCTGGCCCCCATAAGCTTTAAAAATATCATTATGCAAAATGCATGTAGTTCCCATAGTCCACCACAGTCTCAACAATATTTAAAAGTCCAGAGTTCAAAGTCTCTTCTGAGATTTATAAAGTCTCTTAACTGAAATCCCCTATAAAATCAAAACTAAAAAAAAAAAAAAAAATCATGTACTTCCAACAACTAATGGAATATACATTGCCATTCCAAAATGTAGGGAAGGGAGCATACAAAGGAAATACTGGACCAAAGCAAGGCTAAAAACCAACTGGGCAAACTCCAAACTCTACAGCTCCATGTCTGATGTCAAAGCACTCTTCAGATCTCCAACTCCATTCAGCTTTGTTGACTACAACATGCTTCTTTCTCTTGGGCTGGATCCACTCCCTGTTGGTAGCTCACCTTGGCAGGTATCCCATGACTCTGGCATCTCTAACATCTTCGGTTCTCCAAGGCAATTCAGATTTCAACTCATAGCTTCATACAATAGCCTTTCTAGGTCTCTTATTCAGGGATGCTCTTTTGACACATGCCTGCCCTCAGTAGCTTTTCTTAGTTTTGGGGACAAATTCCATAGCCCCTTTTTTTTCTATCCTTAACTCCAGAACCACATGGCTAAAGGTGCCGTGTTCTGCTGCTTGCTGGGGCTGGAACATAGCCACCTTGTTCAATTACATCTTCACTAGTTCTCTGTCCTTCACTGCCTAAGGTTGGCTGTCCTGAAACTGGATCTCTAGACCTGGCTGACATCAAACTCAGAGACCCACCAACCTCTGTCTCTGAAATGCTGAGATGAAAGGTGTGTACCACCACACCTGGCTCTAAGCTTTTTTAGTTCCTTTTCAAAAGTTGGAAACTTAGCTGGGCAGGGTCTTGCCCTGAGGTCACCACTCCCTTTATTCCATCTTAATCTATTTCCTTGAATACAGAATTTAGCTCTATTCTACTTCCTGGTGTTCTTTTTCTCCTCAAAATTTACATTTTGTAATTTACCCTGCTCAGCCTGCTCCTTTTCATTATAAATCTTCATTAGAGTTACCACTAGTAACCATATAACAGAGTCTATACTAGGCTGTTTTTAGATTCCCTCTGCCAACAGAATTAATCCAAAACTCTTCACTTTAGCCTCAGGCAGACTCTTGGGACAAGGGCAAAAATCAGTCACTTTCTTCACCAAAATATCACAAGAACAATATCTAGGCAACATAGTAAAATTCTCCTATTCTGAAACCAATTGAGTAGCCCCCAACAGTTCATCAAATCACACTCAGCACCACTGTCTTCCATGCTCCTATGAATATGGCCTATTAAGAAGTGCTTAAAGAATTCCACTGCTCTCTTAACCCAAAGCACCGAAGTCCAAATTCCTCCAAACAAAAATATGGTCAGGGCTATCACAGCAATACTCTACTCCTGGTATCAACTTCTGTCTTAGTTAAGGTTTCTATTGCTGTGAAGAGACACCATAACCACAGCAATCCTAATAAAGGAAAACATTTAATTGGGGTGACTAGTTTATACTTCAGAGGTTCAGTCCATCATCATCATGGTGGGGAGCATGGCAGGATGCAGGCAGACATGGTCTTGATCAGAAGGGAACAGGAAATAGACTGTCTATCAAACTGAGCAAAGCTTGAGTTAAAAAAATGAGGGTCAATACTATTTCTTAAATTCTTTGTGTCCTTTACAGAATCTAGAATTAAGTTTTGTACTCTAGGTACTCAATAAGTATTTGAAAAAAAGAAAATTGCTTAGGCCCATGCTGCACACACTATGAAGTTGTCACAAACTTGCAGGCAGTTCTCAGAAATGGAAACCACAAATGTAGTAAGCCTTAATTTCACTATATAATTAGGAATTAAAATGATTTACTTTGTTTCAGGGTCCTTTCTCTTTGTGCCCTAACTTATATTTGCTGGTACATCAGAGCAAACTATAGCCTTTTAGAAATAATCTAGTGGAAAAAGATTGCTTTAATGAAGGTATGATTTCTGAGGACAAGGGCATTATTATCCAAACGCTTGAAATACACTGATTTCAGGAAAATATTGCCATAAAGTGTCCAACACAAGTCCATCAACAACAGAAGACACTAAAACTATCTTCTTAATGGTCACAGGGGCAGGAACAATGAGTGTCTGGGAAAGAATCCAAACTGGTAAATTTTTATATCCACTCATAGTATCAGTATCAGAAGTGCCAGGAATGCAGCAGGAGGGGCTGGGGACAGAGATCAAGGAAATACTACAGGGCAGAGGACCAGCATTGAGATGGGAAAAGAAGAGATGTCTTGATAGATTTGGACATGGTTGAAGAGATGAATGCAAACCATCTTCAGAAGACAGTTGAGGACAGGCCTACTAGAGACAGGATAGTATAGGTTTGCAAGCTGAGAATTGATTCCCTGGATGCCTCCTATTCCTCTCAAACATCCACAACCCTAAAGCTTCCCTGAAAGATCCAAGGAACACAGTTTGCAAAACATTGATGGGGTGTGGAAAAACCATATTTAAAGGGTGGCTCCATAATTATTATTTATTTTTTAATATATCTCAATCATCAGTTCCTTACCTCTTCAAAACACTCTAATGTGTATGCCAAATGGTTGATGTGAGGTCATATGTATCACAGGGCTTTGCAAACTGCAAACTACCAGACACAAACACTTACTTCTATTAAAAACCCTGCCTACTGGCTGGGCGTTGGCAGAGCATGCCTTTAATCCCAGCACTCGGGAGGCAGAGACAGGCAGATCTCTGTGAGTTTGAGGCCAGCCTGGTCTACAAAGCTAGTTCCAGTACAGCCTCCAAAGCTACACAGAGAAACCCTGTCTGGGTTGTGGGGGGGGGGAACAAACCCTGCCTACTTATTCAAGATCCTAGGCTTTCAAAGGGAAACTCAAAAGTCAATTATATTCTCATCTAAGGACCAATATTTTCTATGGAGAATCCTCATGAAGGCAGATAGATCTACGAAGTCCTGGATTGACCATAACCACCAGGCTAGAGAACATCTTTCTTCCATGAGGGTTCCAGACTGAATTGGGAAAGACATGGCCCTTTTGCTGTATTTACTAACTTTCAATCTTCTTGGAAAACTCATGCCTTTCTAAGAGACAAGATTTACCCACCTGCCCCAACTAGGTTGCAAGTTCCTGAAAGGCACTAGCATGTCACACTTCTTCAGTGCTGTCCTTAGCTCTGGGAATTGATCTTGTTGCCTCATGCCCTGCTTAAAATGGTTCATCTTCTCACATGCTGTAAGGTCAAGTCCAAAGTCTTTAGCACTGGACCTTTGCTTCTTACCCCATGCATTCTTCCCAGCAACTCTGTTCCACTCCAAGGCTTTCATCTTTAGGCTCAGGACTCTTGAGTAGAGCACTCCTGACCATGACGTCTATTTTTCCAGGACTCTTGACATTTTAAAACCAGATACCTGCAGGACCCTTAACTGCCCTCAAGGGGAGATGTTAAAATTTTGAATTGGTGTGGCAAGAATATTAACAAAGTGAAATCAGAGACCTCCCTCTGTGCACACATTAATTGTTTGGTGTGTAGATCTTAGGAGGTCCTAGAGGCTAGTTGGGCTATGTAAGTCAGTGGATAACCACATGAATGAGGGCTACTCTGTTCAGAGGTTATTTATGATCATGACCCAAGCCCTATGTGAGACACAAACTGTAACTAAGTCTTTTTCTCTTACACACTCTTCAAATTCAGCACAACTATACTGCACCCAGCCCCACCACACACCTGTACTGTCATTACAGACCTGTAGCAATGGAGGGTTTTACTATAGCCTGCCCAGATGCCCAAATTAGGAATTTGGGTATTCTTGTTGGCATCACTTTTTCCTCTTAATTCAATCACTCCCCACATCCTGTTCTGGGTAATCACTACACATCTCAAGTTTCCTCATTTTCTTCTCCCAGTCTGTAAGTCACTTCCTATTCCTGCTGCAGTGGGTCCCTCCTGACTCTCGGGCTGCCTCCCCTAACGTACTCTGTAACTCAGCTAACACAGACTTCTCTAAAGCCAAATTAAATGGTATAGCTAGTCTACAAGCATTTAGTAGCTCTGTAATTCCCGGAAATGAAAGCACCAGCTTCTTCACTTAGTCTATGTATCATTATCCAGTGTTTTTAGTTCCTGCAAATCTAATCTCTCCCCCTCACCATTTTATAATGTTACCTCTCTCCAATTCATACCCAGAATCTGCTTCGAGTTCTTTCGTGTGCTGAAATCTGCCTGGCCTGTGGGTATTCACCCATGCTTTCTAGTCTGTCTAGAGCTACATAAAGTTCTTCTTCACTTCTTGAAGCCCTTGTAAACACACACACACACACACACACACACACACACACACACACACACACACACACACACACTCCTTCCCCACAGATCTCCAGTTTGTGTGCCTGTTAGTTTCATAAGGAAGGCTTTCCTGGCCATCCACTGCAAAGACTGTGCTGAGCTCCCAACCCTGTACCCTTGCAACACCCTATACCTTCCTGCTGCTTAGATCCATGGTAACACTATGGTGCATTAGCCTTCTGTAGAGGTTCATCATCTTTTGTCTTGGAAAACCAAAGCAGATTTTTAATCAATGTTTCCTGAAATGAAACAAAGGCCCCTGGAGGCCAGCACCCCTGCAAAGGTGATTTGTCTTTAGCAATTGGTTATTCAATAGGAAGAGGTCCCAGGTCCCTCTTGGCGTCCACCCTCCTAGATATAAACAAAAGAAGTCAACACCACTTCAAACAACGCTTCTGACTCTGAGGGCAGAACCCAAGGGTGATAAGACATTAGGATAGATGGGATAAAGCCTCAGCAGACAGAGCCCAAATGCAAGTTAGCTGCTTGTAATCCTGGTACATCAGGGTCGATTTAATCAATGTACAAAGGCAAATTTATGGTGCGCTGTCAAGCTGTCAGAGCAATACCAAAACTGGAAGGAAAAATCAAGAACGTCAAAGCAGGACAGAAGCCGATCACATTATTTAAAAACGTATGCATGATCCCACATATATGTATATATAAAACTAAAATAACAGGCTCCTCTGTGAGTTGTTACTGTGACAGGCTTCTTAGGGAGGGAACTGAATGTCTCTCAACATTTTTCTAATTGAGGCACAAACCAAATATCTCTGGCATGGAAATGTCAGCTGCCAAATAAAGTGCCACAGCCTGGGTAGTCTACTCAGATCCAAGCAGCCACAGCACCAAGAACTCAGCAAAAACACCACAGGGGTGGCTTCCAGACGTGGTCCTGCTGGTAGATACAAAAACCAGTACCACATCCTGCCCTACCTTCTCTCCTTTTATGCCCACAGCTCCCAAAAGCTTTAGTTTGCAGATCTTCTTCAGTTCTGACCCAGCTGTCTCCGCTGCTCTAGGACTCTCGGTTCTAGTCAACTATGACAGTAGGAGCTGATACCCCCAAATCCACCTCCCCCTCAGAGTCCCGAGCAGATGAGCTGAGAAAAGGGGAAGGGCGTGTACAATACTTCTACTCCTGGACTTCCACCTGGGAAGTCCAAATTTGGGTCTTGAGTGTCTCCCAAAGGCCTGTGTGTTAAAGGTTTGAACCCCAACTTAGTATTCTTGGAGGTGACGGGCCTTTAAAAGTTGAGGCCCAATTGGAAGAAGTTAGGTCATTGGGAATAGGACCTTGAAGATGATTGTGGGAGCCAGACCCCTGCTAGGTCTCATTCTTTTTTGTTTCTCTGCCACAAGGTGAGAAGGCTTTCTGTCACATGCTCCCACTAAGATGTATTGACCTGTCACAGTCCCAGGACAACTGATGTCCTCAAAATCATAAGCCCAAATAAACCTCCTGCCTGTGTAAGTTGCTGCCCCTGGGAAATTAGCTATAGTAAGACGAGACTGACTGGCATACATGATGTAGCTGGTTCTTCTTCAGCCACCCTTGGGTAGTTGGGAGATCAGTACAGACCCGGGATACCAGCCTGTGGCCCTGACAGTTTCTTTACTTTCTCAATTGTCTTTCTTGTTCCTTCTGGCCCTGCCACTGATCAGACTGTAGAAAGGGACAGGGAACTTGCATCCATCCGAGCCTATCAAAAAAGCCTTTTCAGATCTCTGTGAGTTTGAGGTCAGTATGGTCTACAGAGCAAGTGCCAGGATAGGCTCCAAAGCTACACAGAGAAACCTGTTTCAAAAAAAAAAAAAGCCTTTAATGCTGACTCTCTTGAATGAGATGCTACAGGGGAAAAAGCACAATTTGGCAGAAAGAGTGACATCTGTCTTCCCTTCTGGCCTCAAACCCTGGTTCAATCACTGCCTAGCATTTTGAAACTGAGGCAAGTTATTTACTTCCTTCCTCTAAACATCAGGTAACTCATCCACAAATGAGTAGTTTACTGAGAGTTAGAACAAGCTGATGGGTATGCCAGGCTAGTTTGAGACTCGGCACACTGTGTTCAACAACCGTTAGAGTCCTTCTTGCTCAACCGTATTGTGGATTTTCTGGAAAAGACTAAACATGACAGACTTAATATGTTCAGTCAAGGATGTACTATATCCAAATGCCCAAGTTAGGAATTTAAGGCTGCAGATAGAATGAAAGCCAATACTTGGATGATATGTAAAGAAGAGGCTGTTCTGGATAACTGTGGTTCTGGTTATCTTACTATATAACCTAAATAAATGAGCTCTGAAGATCAGAACGGCATAAGAAAGGCTCAAGCCACTGCACCTGGCTTTGAAGATGTCTCCCAAGTATGAGGTAGCAACTAGAAACAGGACACAACCCTTAACCAAGCATGAAAACAGAGACTTCATCCCATAACCATAGAGAAAGGAATTCTGCCAACATCTAGAGCAAGCAAGAAAGAGGCTCAGTTTCTAGGCAGGGGTAGTCTTCTAATGTTTTGGTTTTAGTCCAGTGAGACCTAGACCAGAGTCCAGCTATAAGTCTGTGTGACAATAGGTTTGTGAGATTTGAAACCACTAAATACCTAATCATTTGCAATGGCAGTAATACTAAAATGTATATACTGTCCCATTTAAAATATAGGTTTAACTTTTAAGTACAACTCTATTTGTATAAGCCAAGATATTCCAAAATGAAATGATAAATATGCTTTATGTCTTGGTTATCACTGTTGACCTCTCCTAAGAGAAACCTAGATATTCTCACTAGTTGAACCCTGAGTCCAGTCCAAGCATCTTCTCTTTCTAGGAGCAAGTGGATAAATGAAGTATAAAGCTTGGGAAGAACTTGAGAACCTTGGTAGTGTAGCCTCATCAAACCTCTCCCCATTGTTTAAAAAGTTATGGAGACGTTGTTCTGGGATTCAGAAAAGTCCCAACAGTGACAATAAAAAGAAAAACCCTTCTAAAAATAGTATGATTTGGAGATGGGGGTATTGATATAAACGTGGGTATCTGCTCTGAAATCATCTACAAGAGAATAACCGAGATGCAGCTAAGAGGATTTGGACCATGAGAAATCTTTAGTTTTCCATCCTGAGTATTTCTAGATTTAGAGAATCCAAGCCAGGAAGCTGTACACATTAATTCAGCATGACGAGTGATCGTCTTAAATGCCTCTGAATCTTTATATAGTGCATTAGCCATCCCAACGCCAGGAACTAGGAGCTGATGGCAGTAACTCTAAGTGACATACGCTGATGGGAGCCCACAGTTCCCATAATGAAACAGTGATCTGCTGTATTAATTAGATCGTCTATAATAGCATTATCCATTAGGCCACTGGATGTTGACGTGCTTAGAATGCTACACTTGGCACCAAGCAAGCCCGGGCCTCTTGGCTGAGAGTTATTCCAACCTTTATTACAGACAGAAGCAAAATCCAGGCAGCATTGTCTGGACTGGATGGTGCCTCTATGGTGACTTAATAGATCAATGACCATGGCCCCTGACACATACTCTTCTGTCCTGGAAGTCGCCACTAAGAACACTATAGTTGAGCATAGAAAGTAAGATTGTCTCAGACATCTGAGGCCAGCCCTGGTGTTGAGCAGATTATGTGCCAACTAAAAAAAATAGTTCTATTTTACCTTAAGCTATTCAATGGGCTCCAAGATGACTTAGTGACAGTCACCTGCAGAAAGAAGAGTGTGATTCATTTTGATGTACTTCTTCGTTCCATGAATGTCAGAGTGCTCAGTAGGATAGGCTGTAAGAACAACCACCCCCCCCCAAAAAAAGATGGATTGCCAAGGACTGTTTTTCAACAGTAGAAATCCTGGAGTCATATGCAAGGATGCTTTTGCTATAAGCATGCTCCCCTTGGAGACCCACATCATCCTTAGCGTACAATCATTAATTTATCAACTGATAGTTGGTCAGGACCAGATGCTGCTTTTAAAAACTGCTACACTTTTAACTTGAATGTGGAATATTCTCTATCTCCTACCTGTTTGTTTCACTGATCCCTTTGATTCCTGGAGACAGGGCCACTGCACATTGCCTCCCCTCTACTTCGTGTTCCTGATATGATATCAAATGCATGGCAGGTTTGCCATATGGTGAACCACTACTCATAAGAGACTTGCTCTGGGCCCAAGAATCAGCCCATATCTTCAGACTTATCACTCATTCTTCATCCTCCCAAACTCTGAAGTCACAAGCCAGGGAAATGGCTTGAACATTTAGGCTTCCTGGAGTGTTCAGAGTTTGCTTGTCTTTGATTGAATTCTTGATAACACAGAAGAGGCACTCAGGAACAGACTTAAAAGGAAAATACAAGAAAGAACAAAACTTGAGTTGAAAAACTATGTATTGTACTGTGTTTTGTTTTGTTTTTCATTTACAAAAGAAAAAGCCATATACACTTTGTTAAATATTCTTAAGTTACTTGGAATACACAAAAGGTTAGTTAGTACCTAGAAGATGAATAAGCTAATTTTCCTGTTCTTAAAGAATTCAAAGCACAAAGAGGAAGACATGAAAACAAGTAGGAGGGGTGATAAGGAAAGCAGTCTGGGACATGCCTTTGTGTGCCACCCTGCATCTTATTTTGTTTTGTTTAAGAATTTACCTAGAAGTAGCACTAGAAAAACAAGAATGCTACCAATAAGCCAGAGATATAAGAAATTACTAAGAAGCTGAAATCTTGTGGGTATTGCTGTCAGAGAGAAGACAAAGGAAACACAGCTAGAATGATGGAAATGGGGTTCCCCACAGTGGAACCAATTCCTGAAGACTAGAGGTAGAATCAGTGTTGCAGGAAGCATTGTCACAATGGGGAAGTGGGGCAATTCCTCAGGAGTTCTGGAGCTGGCTGGCAGCTCCTCTGTCCCCTGATGCTAGGCTGTATCAAAAGATGACAAAACCAGAGCAGGTTTTGCTCTGGGACAATGAAAGGATGGTCCTGCCTACTAGGGACTGCTCATCTCTTCTATCTGCAAAACCCTTGTGCTTTTCTCCACAGACTGTTCATCTCTTCTGTCTGCAAAACCCCTGTGGTTGTCTCTAGCATCTCATTTTGTTTAAAAGTATTAGGACTCAAAATAGGTTTAAGACAGCTTCCCAGGCACCTCTAATACTTAGAGAACAAGTGAACCCATTTTCTGCTTTCCCTCAAATCTCTGATACGAATCTAGGGAAGAGACAAAGAAACAAGGTGTGTGGTCAAGATCAAGACAGTGGAACTAAGCTGCGTATCTCCTTAGTACTTTGGCTGATTGCTGTACAATTGCATCCAGTCCCTTACATACTTCTGGTATATAAAATTTTACATGGTACCTTTGTGTGTTTAATATATTAATTCTAAGAAACACAGAGATAGTAAGACTCTTTCCACATTTGCAGAGGAGGGAACTGTTTCAAGAAGTGCGGTGACTGTGTAAAAACAGTTGGCAAAGCCAGAGACAGGCTTGGGCTGGGGTCTGCTACACTTCCCGTTATGCTATACAGTCCTGGTTGGCTTAGCTGGCCCAGGTCAGCTTGTGTCTCTGTTACCATATTTTTGTGAGCATTCTTCTCTGCTCCTCCTATTCTAAGGGAAAGAAAGAAAGTCACAATGAACTAGAGAGGCCAAGGTGACCAGAATGCTTGTGGTCACAGGACTGTTCTGTAGAAACAGACTGAACTGAGGGAGTGGCCCACAGGTGGGACAGTTAGAACAGCCCAGGGCACTAAGACACTATATCTCTCATAGGATGGACTATCGCCAGGGAGTTCCCACTAGCCCAAAATATCATCACCTTCTGGGAGATAAAGGAAAGGGCAGGGATACGACATAAAAGGGCTAGTCATTGAGAGCCTTTTTATTTATCTGAACACTAGGAAGCAGGACATGACCTTGATGTATCTGGGGTCTCACAGAACCAGAGAACTATTCTGCCAGGAGAGGCCCCATGCTAATGCTGAGTGACAGGCTGTATTGGCTCCCAGCAATGGGAGTGAGGAGATAAACCTGAAAAACTATTTTGTACAGTTGGAAGGAGGAGGCTCAAGAACAAATGGACAACAGAGATGACTTCTGCCCCTGTAACCTTTCTATCCATGCCCGACTCTCACCTCTTCAAACCCCGATAGCATGGGCATAGAACTGCTACTACTTGTAATCACTGGCACTTTGAGTGTGGGCTCCTAAATGCTCTGGTTGCATCAACACAGCCTGTGGTGGGCAGATATGGAAACTTCCATCACTGGGAGATAGAAGAGATGAATTAGGTTTCCCCAACTCTCAGCTCCCTCCTCACTTACATCACCCTCTTTGACTGCTTCCCATTGAAAACCAGAGCTCTCCTCTTGCCAGCCAGTTCCTCTGGCCCCTTTCCTACTGTACAGTGTAGGATCAGGCAAAAAAAAAAAAAAAAAAAAAAAGACTTTGCCTCCAGCTCAAACTTCACCATTACCTATCAATTCTAGCTCTTGCGCCATCCCAGGAGGGAAGAAAGAGAAAGCAGAGGCAATGCTAGGATGAAGCCCTTCAGCCTGAGCACCAGAGTCCACAGAGACTGTGTCTATATTAACCAGACACCACAAAGAGCAAACCTGGCATTTCCAATTTAGAAAAAGAGGAAGAGAATGGCCAATGTTACTATGCTCTTAAAACTAGCAGCCATCCAATTGCATTTCTTTGACATCAAGAGACAAATGTTAAATGCAGTGGCTAATCAACTTAGCCAATTAAAAATAATGGTGGCAAACAGACACCCTTGCTGCCTATCAATTAAACAGGCTTAATGCATCCTCCCCAGATAAGGAAGCCTGCTTTTCTAGATGTTAAGAACAGGGTGTGTTGTTAGAACAGCCACCAACAGAGCATCTTCTGTCACTGCAGTCATCCAATAAGTTACTTCATCTCTTCAACCACCACTACCACCCTCTTTCCTTCTGACTGCCCCCGGGGTGTGAATTCAGACCAATTACTCCTACAAATCTGGGGGAGTTTCAGCTCCCTTTTGTTCCATGGCTGATTGGCAGCTTCTTTGACATACATACAACTTCTAGTCCACCTCCCCTGGTCCACCCCTGCCCAGAAGCATTGTGCTATGCAGCATATCTGTGTGTTTGAAATTTTGATGTGAATTACAATTAATTTCCTTTGAAGAATGTCAGACACCCCTGGGGCAATCAATGAGAAAGGCTGGGAATCACTGATGTAATGTTTCACTTCTATGGATGGGAAACTTTTCAGTCTTGGCTCCTTCTTCTCCTTCTATAGAAGTACATGACAATTGCCTCTTTCCCCCGCACACTCACACAACCTGAAAAATTAGGTGGCCCAACGCTGGAGACCATTTTCCAAAGAAAACATCTACCTGCTCACTCACAGGTGCTGCCTGAGATTGTGGTCGCCACGCCATGCTGAGATGATTAGTGTGGATGTATTTTTGAAAGGTATAAAGCATTCTATAAATGTAAGGCCTTATTATTTCCTATTATTTCTGTTATTACATAATGGATTGTACTTGGTGTACCATACTCTATTTCCAGCTCAATCTAGAGTATTCTGACCATCTCACTGGAATGTCTCCCTAGGCTCCTGTCCTCTAGCACTTAGTAGGCATTCAGTACATCTTTAAGAATGGATTCGCTCGGACAGAGCTCACTGAGGTACTTGTAAAACAGAAAAGATGTAGCTCTCTGTGGGGATAGATCCAGTCATTATTGTTTATGTATTTATACCATGACCAGGCAACACGTTATTCCCTTGATGAAAAGTATTGATTCCATCGCCTTGGACATGATCTGATATTTATAAGGGGGGAATACCTTAGATAAACCTTAAAGTCAGAGAAGGCATATATTCTAGAAGACTGCCAAGAAGGTGATGCAACTAAAGGTAATGAGTACTGAGAGCTACTGAGCAATCACAGTTTCAGATGCTGGAACTTAAGAGTGGAGAGCTATAGACTCTATCCTGGTGACATCACCACTGGGTTGGTTGTATACAGTAATTTCATGTCCTCTACAGCTTGGATCAGTTAAGAAAGCTCACCCCTAAGTGGCAGAGACAAAGACATAGCCTCCTTGAGATAGTGTCAAAGTAGGGTTTTAAAGGCAATTCTAGAAAACAAACAAGGAAAAATACCCCCTGGATTTCAGAAACAGAAATTTGGCCTTCTGAAACTTATGGAGAAATATTTCAGGTTCTAAATTTGTCCTTGACATTTGGTGTGTCATTATTCAGTATCTCTGAAAGACCCCGAAGGTTAGGGTAGATTTTCTCCCTCTACATCCCTGGTCCCTCCACTGTCAAATACCTACCCCTAGCACGGGTACCTTCCCTGACACTTAAACATGCAGCCTTCAATCTTCATGCATCCACTAGAACTACGGCATGTTTGATGGTTTTGTTTTTAATTTAATAGAGTCATAACATACTATAAATCTCAGTTTATTTTCACCCAACACTTTGGGAAAGTCTACACATCTATCTATAAGTATGTATAGGCTTCTTCTCATATATCCCATGGCTGTTTCTAGCATATTATATTGATTCCTTTGTAATTGGGTACCCAGGTTGCCTGTGACTTCCTGTCAAGCAATGCTATAAGGAAATCTTTGCACATATCTTTTCAAACTTATGGAAATAATTCTCTAAAATCTATATGTGAGAGAGTGGTATTGTTGGGCTGTGAGTCACACAGATTTCATGTCATTGATTCTTTCACTTACTACCATAATGGACATGCTAAGGTTCAGGAAAGTTTCCATTTCCCACCTCAGTGCCAATGGGGATACTGTCCTCATTTCTAAGCATTGTTGTTCTGGTGTGTATAAAGAAGTTTCTATTTTCCATTTTGCATTTCCCTAAAAATTTATGGCTTAAACTATCTGGCTGGCAGCCTTTAATTTGGACTCTGTCACATCCCATCAAAACACTGATGATAATAAAGACAAGAAAGCAAAGGTGAACATTTTTTAAAATGAGAATAAGAACAAACCTAATAGTCTCAAAGAATCTCCACAAAGGCTCCATCCTTCACCCACAATTTCAGTTCCATAACACAAGGACCCAGGGAATACACCACCCAGAAAACCAAGAAGCCAGCCTTCTCTGGCATTGGCACAATTTGTGAAATGGACAGGTGTTATTTCCTCTTCTAGCCTTCGGTGCTTCTGGTCCTAAAACAATTATGAGTCCAAAACTCCTAAGAAGAGGTCCAAAGTGGAAGTGAAGGAGAGAACTGGTCATTCACACTGTGTTCACAGACTTACACTATCAGCCCTCCATACCCTCATGCTTCGTATCTGCAGATCCAAACAGCCTCCAACAGAAAATAATTGGGGAAAATGTTTGCATCTGCACTGAATACAAAAGGGCTTTTTTCTTGTCATTGTCTTCAGAATAACACAGCTTACAACAATTTACATATTTACATTGCACTGGGTATAGTCTAGAGATGATCTGAAGTATACAAGAAAACAAGCTTAGTTTATATGCAAACATTATCGCATCTTATAAAAGAAGCAAGGGCTAGAGAGATGGCTCAGTAGAGAAAGCGCTTACCAAGAAATCATGAGGACTAGAGTACAGATCTCAGAACCCATGTACATTCTGGGTGAGAATGGTGGCCAACATGTAATTCAGTACTCAGAAAGCAGAGACTGGGGTCCCCAAAGCAAACTGGCTATCTAGATGAGCCATATTGGGTGAGGTTTGAGTTCAATGGAGATACTCTGCCTCAAAAAATAAGGTGAGAGAAACTTAAGAAGACTCCTGATATCAGCCTTGGGCCTCTGCAAACTTGTGAACCTCTATACACATGTGCTCACACACGTGAACATACATAGATATACATACACGTGGAACAAAAAAGGAATTTAGTACTTAAGATTTAGTACTTAAGATTTTAGAACAAACACCCCCACAGATGCTGAGGGATAAATGTACTACTAAATGTAGAATGTTGAACTGAAGACTGAGTAGTCCCTGACAACAGCAACCTTGAGAGCATAGCCATTGCTGCCACTATGCTCCTACCTTATTCCTCAGTATAAACAGGTACTGGAGCCATAGAGATGAGGGCGCCATTTGTAGAGAAAGGAAGACTGGAGTGGAAAGAAGACTGGAGATGATTTAAGTGAAAAGTTCTTCTTTGGACACACTGAAGATGCCCATTAGACACCTGTGTTAAGATGTCAAGGAAGCCATGGGATCCAAGCTCCAGGAGCTCACAGAAGGAATGAAGGCCAGATCTGTATGGGGGAATCCTATGCATGTGGATTTGTGCAGACCCACAAAAAATGGATAAGAACCTAGAGAGAGACATAGACAGAGAAGAGAGGAGGGCCTGGAACCCAGCCCTAATACACACACTAGAAGTATTGTGTTTAAGGAAGAACCAGTAGTGAGACTAATGGTAAAGAACAATGGAATAAAAAAACCTAGACCCATGAACACTCCCAAAAGCCAAGAGAGGTACAAGTTTCAATAGTAGGAGAGTTTTTACTATGTCAAGGACTCCACAAAGCTAAGACAAAGATGCAAAGGGACCCTGAGGCTAGGAACACAGCTATCCTAATATCCTCCCAAGTGGCATAAAACAGAAGCCGTCATCATGAGTGAAGAGGTGCCCGTGTGGAGCGCACACTGACACCTCTTCAAGTTTGCTGGAGAAAGAGAGGAGAAGAGCCGTGGCGAAGAGGGGTGGGGGGTGAAGGGGAGACATTTCGGTTTTTGAATGTGAGATTCTGTAGCATGTTTTGATATTAGTGGAAACAACCTGTCAGAAAGAAACCTGGCATGAAGGAGAAAGGAGAAGATTGAGCAAAGCAGTGATTGATCTCTTGGGAGTGAATATGAACTGTCCGCAGTTGCCCCCACACATCAGCTGGCAGCACCAATGGCCCCCTGAAGTGAGATGAGGTCACCAGGGTGTGTGTGGGGGTCTCAGAATGGCTGGCCAGGTACTGTGATGAGCACTCAGAGGGGTCACCCTCATTAACATTGGGAATGCAATTAGTGAAAGCTACCAGGGTTTCCTGATCTAATGAGAAACAGATGTGAGGGAATTTTTTACCATCATCTTTCACTTTGGTTAACAAATAATTATTATCTCTATCTATGGACTATATAGTGATATGTTGATATATGTTTACATTGAAGAAAAATTAAATCAAACTAACACTTTCAACATGTCATCATTTGGTGGTGACAACGCTTAAAATCAACACTTCACAACTTGGAAGTACACAATACATTTGTTAACTACAGTTATAATTCTGTACAATAGCTCTCTAAAATGAATTCTTTCCATCTGAGCCTATGTACCCTTGGAGCAAAATCTCTCACTTCCCCTTCTCTCCTCCCAATTTGTTGTAGCCACCATCCTATTCTCAATTTCTGTAACTGCGACTGTTTTGGACTCCACATACAAATGAGAATATGTAGTATTTAGTTTTCTGTCTTGTTTATTTTCATTAGTACTAATGTCTTCAAGGGTTTTCCATGGCATCACAAATAATAAAATTACCTTCTTTTGAAGACTAAATGGTATTCTATTCTATTGAATATATGTATAATGTTTTGTTTAGCCATCCATCCTTGGATGGACACTTAGCTTGGCTCCATATCTTGGCTATCATCAACAACTCTGTGATGAATGTGGCACTGTAGATGTTTCTTCAATGCACAGATTTAATTTCCTTTGGATATACACCAGAAGTAAGATGCTGGATCATATGATAACCCTATTTTTAGCTTTGAGGGGCTGCCATATGGTTTTCCACAATGGCTGTATTAATTTGCATTCCCTCCAGCAGCGGGCTCTCTTTTCTCTATGTCCTCAACAACTCTTGCTCTTTGTGCTTTTGATAATAGCCATTCTGCCAGGTGTGAGGTAACAACTCATTGTGGTTTTACCTTGAATTTCCCTAATAATTAGCGATGTTGAGAACTTTTTCATGAATCTGCCAGCCATCTGTATGTCTTCTCCTGAGAAATGTTTATTCAGGCCATTTGCCCATTTTTATAAGGTGATTTTTCTTGCTATTTACACTCCTTAAATATTTTAATACCAACCCTTTATTTATGTAGGATTCACCAGCATTTTCTTCCAACCCATGAGTTATTGCTTCAGGTAACAAATACTTTGAAGTTATTTTTTTACTGCAGAAAATTTGTTATAATAATATGCTGTGGCTCAATACTTTTTAATCAAACACCAAACTCTCTAAAGAATTAAGACGCCTTAATTCCAGAACATCATTAAGCAAAAATAAGCCAAGCCTACACATCCTGATAAAAAGAACTCTGACCATTTTAGGGTTGGTATGAGACTTCAGAAAGAAAGCCAGATGTACCACATCACATAATGAGAGGACTAATGTGACAGAAACTGCCCAAAGCATAAATAAATGATCACGGTTTGGCAAAAAAAAAAACAAAAGTAATTCTGATTTGGCAGAGCTGACAGCAAAATCCTCTGTGCATTGATGGGAGCCTACACCTGAAGAACAAGAAGGAATGAGCTTCAGAGAAAACAGAGTGTGACATCCTAGACAAAGGAGCACACTGTAAAGTACCAATACAGGAGGTTAGATGTTGAGAAATGAGAGAATGCCAGAAGACCCAGGAGACAGAAAGGACAGATGGAATATGGGAGAAATGAAGTTGAAGAAGCTGGCACTGCCAGGTAGGGCTGAGATATACAGGTCCTAGGAGTTTAGAACTCAGTAGGATTCCAGGACATAAATGTACCTCCCCAAAACCTAGCCTTGTCTTTACACCAACAATAGCCTTCCAAGAATAGTATCCTGATCATCGTACCAATAAAGCAATGTCTGTGGTGGGAAACCTTAACACATGTATGTAGTCAAATCAAATACCAGCTTCCCCTAGAAAACCTCTCCGTTCTTTTGGGAATTGGACACTATTGATGGATGTTAGCAGGGGTACCAAGAAGGCTGGGGAACCAGTCCAGTAGGCAAAGTGCTACTCTATTGAGTAGGAAGACTAGTGTTTGTTCTCCAGAACCCACATACAATCGCTGGGAACCCAAGTCAACTTGAATGCCCACCAACCAAGGCATGCATAATGAAAATGTGATGCATATACACAATGGCATATTAAAGCTGCAATGAAAATGTGATACATATACACAATGGAATTTTAGAGCTGTAAAGCAAAATAAAATTATGCCATGTGCAGGCAAATGACTGAAACTGGAAAAATTATGCTGAGTGAGGTAACCCAGGGCCAGAAGGACAAACACCATATGTTCGCTCTCTCACATGTAGAGTCTAGTTTCAACTCTTTAAGCTATTATTATTTTTTTGAGAATTTCATACATATGTGCAAAAATGTGATCAGCTATCCACCATTTCCCTCCTCCAACTTCCCCAGTTTCCCCTCTTAACATAACTGCCTCTGAGCTTCATACCCCTTTTTAAAATAACCTACTAAGTTCATTAGTTTTGCCCATATATATGTGTGTGTGTGTGTGTGTGTGTGTGTGTGTGTGTGTGTGTGTGTATGTATATGAATATGGGGACATTGATTGGAGCTTAGGAAATCTACTAATGGCCATACTCACAACAAAGGATGTTCCCCCCAAAACTATCAATTGCCAATAGCCCTTCAGTATGGAGTGGAGCCTGCAAAGCTTTAGGTTGTCACTGAATATTGAGTACCTGTGAAAGCCAGAAGGCCAAACATGGGGGTTGCCTTAAGGGAGTAAGGATAGTAGAACAGACGTAAAGGGGACATAAAGAGGGAGAATTATGGGATGGAAAAGCTTAAGCAAGGAGGGAAGTAGGGGACTTGAGAGATGAGTGTATGAGTCAGTGGGGGATTAACCAAAATGCAGTGTGTTCAAAAAAGTAATATAGAAACCTACTATCTATAGGTTGCCAAATAAAAGTTTACAATCTGGCATAGGATAATGCCCCTCGAGTTTTCAGAGGTGTCCTAGAGACCCCCCCAAACAATGCAGGCTATTGACATTGTTCTATCATCACCAAATTTGATGATAAAACCCTATTGCTGAAGATACCACCCACTTTTCACAGGATAGAGAGGGACCAATTTGGTACTGACCAGGAAGCTTGCTGCCTAGCTTTCACAGTACCAGAATGTGCTATGTAGGATGCCTAGAGAAAAAAATAGCTATGAACCATAAGAACTATCATTATGGCAAAACAATCCCATGGGTGTTACATGGGCATGAACATTATGGAAGTAACCAACCATTTTCTGAAGGATTTGGGGGAGTTCACAGGCTCCAAGGATGAACCTACTACTGTTATTCTGCTAAACTGACATAGTATCAAAGTGTCTTCTAAATTCCTATTTCTATATACACATAGATTAGAGCAGCTCTTAAATCTCATCAAGAAAATTTCTTATTACAGTCGATGGTAATTAAAAACTCACAACTAGTCACAGTGCAGAGAATCAGTGTTGGTGGAGTGCTCAGTCAAAAAAAAGGGGGTGGCATCTATATGATATACCCCAAAGGCTCAGGAACCATAACATACAAGAGGCAAAAAGATTGAAGCCAGGGCAGACCAGAGTAAAACAGCATCTTCTGGGCATGACAAGAGCAATGCACTCATGAACTCACAGCAACTGTGGTTGCCTGCACAAGATCTGTACCAGAGTAAGCCAGTCAGGATTCTAGAATGGAAGAGAAAGAAGGTCTATGGTCAGCTGATGGTTTCTAGGGGAAAGAGAGTCCATTTTAAGGGTGTGGTCCCTCATGGGTCAAACTTACTCCACTGGATGCCCTTACACCCAGAAATATATATGTGTGGCACAAACTGGACTTGATGGGTTATTTAAAAAATAAAAAAGGCAAGGAAAGAGAAGTAAGGGTGCATATGGGAGGAGTTGGATGAGAAGAGGGAATATTATCAAAATACATTGCGTGAAATTCACAAAGAATTAAAATAATTTTTTTAATTGAAAAAACACCTACTATCTTATAACCATAAAAAAGAAAGAAAAGAATGAGAGAAAGTACAAAAGGGAGGTTGAAAGGAGACACCTGCACAACTACATACCACTACTCCTAGAAGTGATGAGTTACTAAAAATTTCCCATCCCAGGTATAGAATGCAGCCGCAGTAATTCTTCAGAGAGGCCTCAGGGCCGCCAAGTAATACTGTCAGCTCTCCTGGTTGCCTAACAGCACTAGAGGATAAGACGCTCTTGCTGAAGACATCATACATCTCAGTTGCAAGATATAGAAAAAGCAAGGCTGGCTAGCTTTCAGTGTTGGAAGGGGCTATGCAGGCTGCTGCAGGAGAATGGCATCAATCATCTTACTCAGCAGTTTCCTTCCAACTAAAAAAAATCCAACCTTTCTGGCCAGATCTACCCACCTATACAACAGTGGCACGGCTCACTGGCCAGCCAGCCTAGACCGCTTGGTGAGTTCTAGGCCAGTGAAAGACCCTGCCTCAAAACAAAATGGAGAGAGTACCTTAGGAAACACAGTCGCACAGTCGTACTCACACACATGTGTACATACACATACACACACACACACACACACACACACACACACACACACAGGCGCGCGCGCATGCGCATGCACACACATATACTTACAGACGGCAATTGCTTTTAGAAGTCAGGTGGTGAAACTCTTCAACAGGGGGAGCAATTTGATAATCTTATACAGTGATTTCACTTCTAGTAGTTTATCAAAGTAAAATTTCAAAACTGCAATCAGAACTGCATTTTGTCTCTCTAGAATTCATTGTCCACAGAGCAGCTGAAAAGGTGTTTTTAAAACGTAGATCGGTTCAGTCTGGAGGTGTGTTAGTAAGTGCCTACAACTGGCTTTTCGAGAGAGGAAAGCTCTGATTTGCAGCATCTGCTATCAATTTCTGGGGTGCCAATACTCTTGCTGGTTTCAAGTTATCAACAGGATGCTACTGACTACATCTTTGGAAAGAGATGGCATGACAAGCTCTCTGAGGCCCCCATGAGACAGCCTTCTGCACACAGCAAAGGTCATGTCTCTCTTTGCACAGAACCCAGCAGTGTGTGTCCACCACTGACCTGAAAGGCCTCCATCACCAGGTGGCTCTGTCCCACCTCCTGCCCTGCCACCACCGCCATCCCCTCCTCCCTTCCCTCATTGCCTCTGAATTGTGCCAGAACTCGCAAGTTCAACCCCACCATGACAGTGCTTTTGAACTGACCCTTTCTAAGTTATTCCACTTGTCACCCAGACGTCTGCTCAAATGTCACCATTGCAGAAAGGTCCTCCTTGACAACTGCCCCTAAAGTTGCCAGCCCTTTGTTCAACCATTGACTTGCTAAGATTGAAGAATTCCCTTGCTATCATCTGGCCTCACCTTGCTCATTACAATGTCTCCCCACAAAAATTTTAATTTCATCAGCTTGGATGTGTGTTGTGTCCTGATCGCCCCATGAGTCCCAGATTTTAGAAAATTATTTAGTACATCCTCAATAAATATTTATTAATATTGATAGATTATAATATAATTTATTAATTTTATTGAAAATAGATATCTTCATATAATGCATTCTAATTATGGCTTCTCCTTCCACAGATACTCCCCAATCTCCCACCAAATCCAGACCCTCCCTTCCCCTATCTCATTAGAATACAAACAGGCATCTGAAAAATAATAATAAAACAAGATAAAAACAAACAAACCAGAATAAGACAAAACAAACATAATTGTCCAATGATAGGGAATGATGAAACTAACATGTATGAGAGTTTCCTATCTGCCAGCAACTGTTCTAAGTACCTGGTATGTTTATCTCATTTCACCTAGTGTTATTACCATATAGATAAGGAAATATACAGAGAAATTAAACAATTTGTCAAAGCCACACAAAACCAAGTAGACAGGTCAAACCCTACTGTGGTCCAGGCCTCAATAAGCTGAGAGTCCAGGACAGGCACAAGATCAAGCCAGCCAAAATCCCAGCATGGACAAGAAAGATATCATAAGGTCCCACCCCTATTGGTAATTAATGGCTTCTAGGGGAGGAGAAAGTCAGTTTTCTTCAGGGATGCATCTCTTGAGAGGTTACCCATACCACAGTAGACGGTACTACACCCTTGCACATACAGATAGCATTAAGTGGACTCAATGACCAAGAAAGAGAGAAAGAGAGAGAGAGAACATAAAGTAAAGGTGAAGGAGACAGGAAAAGAACTGGAGGGAAGGGAATAGAGAGAGGATTTGATCTAAACGTGTCATTGGCATGTAGAAATTCTCAACAACAACAAAAAACTTAAGCAAGTTCCAAAACTGAAGAGGCCTCGTGCAAACCAATACGCAGAGGAATGTGACAATGTGTCAGGTTCTTGCTCAACCATTAGTGAAGTAGTTCCTTATCTCACATTTGTCTGCTGCTCATTGTATTTGTGGTACCCTTGCTCAAGAGCTCTGGAACAAGGCCGCATTCAAAGCAGGACCAGAACAGAACTATCTGGTGAGTTCCTAACTTTACTGCAGCATGACATCATCAAATGGCCAAACATCAATCAGGAGCCGTTCCAAACCCGGTTTTCAAGCTATACCCTAAGGACGCTGCTAGAATGCCCACAACATAACTAAGAGTAGAAGAAAAGTTTTTAAAGTGTATCATGAAGGTTAGTGTTGTCAACCTGGCGCAAGCTGGAGTCACCTGAGAAGAGGGACCCTCGCTGACGAATTTCATCCGACAAGTTGGGCCATACACTTGTCTGCAAGGTACTTTCTTAGTTGGTGACTGTGGGTGGAGTCACTCCTGGGTTGTGTAAGGAAGGAAGCAGGATGTGAGACAGGAAGAGCAGCAAGCAATGCTCCTCCCTGATCTCCTTTCAGCTTCTGCTCCGGGTTCCGACCTTCAGGCCCGACCCTCGCTTCCCTTACTGTAAGCCAAATAAACCCTTTCTTCCCCAGGTTATTGTTGGGCGTGGCATTTATCACAGAAATAGAATACAAACTAGGAGATAGATAGATAGATAGATAGATAGATAGATAGATAGATAGATAGATAGATATTCTATAAGGGCTCAAGAAAAATAAATTTAAAGCATGTTTTGTTTGTTTCTGGGTAATGCTTAGGAAGAAACCAGGATAAGCACACTAAATCATTACCAGGGGTTGAAGGGGGGTAGGGGGCTAGGTCATCAGCCACACTCATCTGTTTTCCAATTATCTCCCAAGCAGATTAGCTTCTGTACTAAAAAACAAAATCTGTAAGATTGTATTTTTAAATGGATACAAAGTTTTATGGCAATGGAATGCCAAGCCCAGAGAACATTAAATGGCTCAAAAGAGGACCTGGAAGCTGTCAATGGAGTTTCTACAGCAATAGGCAAGCAAAGGACATGCTGGACACTCCTAACCGGGTGAAAAGCGGGACAGCCCTAGTTACAAACGAGGGCTGCACAGAACAGAGAGGGATGAGGTAATGCCCCTCATCTGTGCCTGAGTGAGGCAAGCTCCAGATCAGGCTGAGTGACATCTGGGGCCAAGAGCCGAGGCACCAAGTCAGGAGAGAATTCTGGGTACCTATGTTGACAGTTTTGTGAGTCAGAACTAGAAGAAACTTCAGCTTTTTCAGAATGGCATTGTGTTAACACTAGCCATTGGCTCTGTGTTCTTGACAAATACCTCGGAGTACTCACCAGTGGAACTTGCTGTGAGGAAAAAATATAAACTGATTCCAGGGGTTTGGTCTGCAAATATAGGATGACATTTTTTACTGGCCTTATATAAAATTATAATATTTCGATATATTGTATTAAACAAAATGTAGCATTAGTTTTACCTATTTTTAATGTGACTACTGAAAACTTGTAATTACTCAAATGGCCTACATTTGTGGCTCAAATATTATTTCTCCCAGATATCCAATGGTGTCAAGACTACCCTTATATTTAAGAGAAGACAAAAATGTATGAGAGATGGCTAAGTGGATAGACCTAGTTAATAGAAGACACACAATAAATTAATGAAAGAGATGAGACCAACACTGGGCATTCTGGACACCCAAAAAATCATTCTCTTGCTTCATCACCTAACATACATGTCAAATGTGTTATTCTGGGAGGGTTTAAATGACATGTTTAGTTTCCTTCTGTGAAATCAAGGTTACTCTACTCTCATCTAGTGGTCTATAAACTTGAAACAGTGAAATTTTTGCCCTGATGGCCTTACTGTAATTTTGAAAGCTGTCTCTGTGGGTCTTGTTTTGTTTCTTTGAGACAGGGGCTCATTATGTAGCCCCTGACTGACCTAAAACTTAATATGAAGACTGAGCTGACCCAAAACTCATTGAGATCTCCCTGCCTCTGTTTCCTGGGTGTTGTTAACAAAGGTGTGCACTGTCATACCTGGACCTGTAAGAATGTGTGTAAATATGTTTATATGTGTATTGTTTCAGTCCCGCAAGTGTGTGAGGTGGAATGCCTTGTTTCCCAGACAAATCCATCATCAAAGAATCGGGTCTCAAAGTCTCTCACTAACAATAAGCAAAGTAAATCCTGGTGTTTCTCCTAAAGACATTTTTTTGTTTACACCATATCTGAGGCTGGAAACTGCAAGAGGCCAGAGATTTCCTGCTTGTGTTTGGCTTTCACTGCCAGACACAAAGAAACACCAAAAAAGCAAAGCAGCAGTTTCTCAGATTTGACAAGGGTCTTATACCTGAGAATGGGAACTGCCTACTAAATTGCCTTCTCTCTTGCCATCCTAATGAAGCCTTGAATCTGTAAGAGAAGATGAATGCGTCCCTACTAGAACTACATTTCCCAGAACCCCTTTCAGTAAACGGCCATATGATGGCATAGCTCAGGCAAAAGATGTAAGAGGAAGTTATCAGGTGTGACAGAGGTGGAAGTTCTTAAAAGAGTCTGACTCTGGTACAGGGCCTCCTTCCCCATTTCCTGTTCTCTCTCTTTCTGGACACACTGATCATAGTCCTGGATATAAGTCTACAACTTGGGACTATGGGATAGCAAGACACCTTATAGACGGACAAGCAGAAAAGCCCTGATGACCCATCTACATCAGTGGTTCCCAAGCTTCCTAATTCTGAGACCCTTTAACACAGTTCCTCATGTTGTGGTGACCCTCAACCATAAAATTTTCATTGATACTTCATAACTATAATTTTGCTACTGTTATGAATCATAATGTAAATATATGATATGCAGGATATCAGATATGCAACCCCTGTGTAAGGGTCATTCAACCTGCACCTACCCCCCCCCAAAAAAAATGGGTCTAATGAAATTCAGAATTGAGTGCTGGTCTAGAGCAACCTGACCAGCCCCAGTCTCCCTCCTCCAGATTTTGTGTAATGAGAAGATAAAACCACAATTTGTTCCTCAGGTCAACACACTCAAAAGTCAAATGCAATT
Organism: Cricetulus griseus; assembly: GCF_003668045.3. NCBI lineage: Eukaryota > Metazoa > Chordata > Mammalia > Rodentia > Cricetidae > Cricetulus > Cricetulus griseus. Next base: position 36,956,069 of record NC_048598.1, on the reverse strand, counting down.
TCTAATAGAGGAGCCCGCAATACATCCCATATCTGTCCATCTCATGATCTGAGATGATTTTATGAGAAAACTTTTACAATGTAGGAAGTTTCACAAATCTCAGATTTACCCCAGAGCAAAAAGGTGGTCCAAAAGGATTCCAGATTGTCTAGCAGCACAAGCCCAATGTGGCTGCAGAGACCACAGTAACCATATGCCTGGAAATAGCTAAGTGGTTTTGTGGTTTGGAATGGGGTGAGTGGGTGGACAGGACCCCTCTGTCAAGTAACATCAATCAACCAGGTTCTCCGGCATGTCTGTCATCCTGGGGCAAGTCAGAAAGGATGTAGAAGCTACTCCACTCATCATCAATTATGAATCATCTGGAACCCCAGACCTGGAGGACCAATCTGTCTTCTATCTTTCATTGATTTAAAACATCCCAATGCCATCTCAAAAGCATTCCTACTGGGGAAATCTCACTAGGAAATTTCAGGAGCCATGAATATCTTCACATTGTCCTCAGCTCTGAGATTCAGGGAATGGCCATCAAAAGCAGGTGAAAAGCAACTGCATGGAGAAGGCAATGCACACTGTGTGTGGAGCCCTCATCATGGCCTCAGCCTTCCATGGAAACTCACCTGGAAAGAGAGCTTAAATTTACCTCTTGTTTTAGCTGCATGAGCTGAATTTAACTTTAACTTTTACAAACATAAAATCAAAACCTTAAGCAAATGGTCAATTTTTTTGGAATTTATTCTTCTATTTTATATATGTGAATGTGATCAATAAACATAGGAAAAATTGTTCGTGGTTATGGTGTATGTGTAGGGAATGTTTCTGGCAATGGGTATGGAAGTCAACCCGAGGTTCTGGGGGAAAATCCACCACAGTGAAGTAACTAGCCTAATTATTGCTGAGACTGTGGAAAGATGAATAAGTAGCCTTGTTCCTGGAGCTAACTGAGGACCTTATTTGTAGTCATGACAAGTGGCAAGGCCACCTTCAACAAGATGGTAAAGTCAGTGAGGATGTTGGCTTAATCCCAGCTGTGGCTATGTGACTTGGGGCCTGAGCATTTTCCATCACCTGTAATAGCTGGTCAAGCAGTGGCCATGTCAGTATTTTAGGTATGCAGCATGTTGAAAGGTACATGTTGTCCTATAGACAATGAAGGTGTGATTCAGGAAGGCGGAGCACGAGCCCATCCCCACCCCACCCCCACCGCCGCCCCCAGACAACTAAGAAGTGTTGAGAGCTCAAAGAAAACTCAAAATCAGATAAGGTTGCACCACCCTTGTCACCCAGCACGGAGCCTCGGACACATAAATGATAACCCAGGAGGCCCCATGCCCTCACTTTACTTGTACAAAGATCTAGGACAACTCAGAAGAATAGCCAATCCCCAGAGAAGGTGTGAAGGTCCCTGCCTGGGAGGCTGTCTCTGGTGGATTGCTGTGCCGGTGCAGGACTCCTTCCTGGCAAAGCTGGGCAGGCCAGGGAGTACCAGCTGCTTGCCCACCCTGTGGTCACAGAGCTAGGCAAGGAGCTACCAAAACAATCAGCTGAAGAGATATGTATAGCTGTGTCCAAACTCCACTTAAAATGAACACATCTGAATCTTTGGGGGCTGGGCTCTAAACACCCCCCGTTCTTTTAATGACTCTGAATGGGGGAAGCTAAGGTCACCATGGAAGTGGCTGTTCTTTCTCCCCAGTCACACTGAGGAATGCAGGATCAAGAGCAAGAAGAAACTCCAATCATCATGATACTAAGTAGATATCCCCTGAGACCCTGGTGTCCTAAAGTAGAGAAAGATTAAGACATGTGTGTCCAAGGCTGGGGAGCAATAGATGCAAACACTTTCATCCCAAAGACTTCTGTACTTCTCCTGACTCTGCTGCCTAAAGCATCTTTAGCCAGCGTGGCAGAGCTGAGCAGATGGTCCCTGCTGGCTAAAGTGGGGAGCACTCAGACTCTCTATTGAGAGGTTCCAGTCATTTCCACAGAGGTATGATGTGAGGTTAAGACCAAGAAGCGAGGACCCAGAAGCCACAGTGAGGGAGCATTACTGTCTTGGATGGTTCTAGTGTCCCAGCTCAGTAAGCCACAGCAGCAGGACCTCTCTCTGAGCAGAGGCCAAGCTCCACCCACCCACTGCTGGGCCCAGGACCAAGCCAGCAGCTCCTGTGGCCCCATGTGTGTGCTGAGATGTGCCACTATCTCCCCTCTGGACTGGGGGATTCTTGCTCTGCCCCCACAAACTTCTGGGAATGAGGTATCAGCCCTCCTTAGGAAGACTGGTTGCTTGCCCAAAGTCACAACATCTTCTGGGGGAGCCTGTATCCAGTGACCAGTAAGTAGATCCCGGGACAAAAAGCCTAGCTTCTTTGTTCTAACTCAGGAAGTTCCGGAGCCTCCCAGAGGCTCCCTGAGCACCACAGCACAACTTTCACTGTTATTCAACCCTATGCTCCCCTCTCCTTTCTGTTACCCCATATATGACCCCCAAAGTACCTCCAGTAAACCTGCGCACTAGCCCTGCCTAGTCTGTTCTCCAAGCCAACCTGAGCAAGCAGCCTCACCTCCCTGGAGTAGCACGGCACCAGGCCAGGAGCAAGTGCGGGGAAGGTGAGGTTAAGAGTCCTTGGCACAGCAGAGAGGAGAGAGGCCTGACAGAACCTACTCTGTGCCAAGGCAGGACCAGCAAAGAGGCCAGACACTCTGCATGTGAACAGATAAGAATAAGGTTTTTTGGCCATAGGACCCCAAAATGGGTACATATAAGACAGGAAGGGGAAGGTACCTTAGGGGGAAAAAAGGTACAATGGGGATACAGCTCAGTTGGTATAGTGTTTGCCTAGTATGCACAAAGTCCTGGGTTTGAGCTCCAGCACATAGACGAGGTGTGGTACATGCCTGTAATCCCAGCTTTCAGGAAGGCATTGGCGGAGGGGGGTTTCAGTAGTTCAAGGGTATCCTCAGACTGAGACCAGCCTGGGATATAAGAGAGTCAATCTCTAAAAGAAAAAGGAAGGTGAGAAGGGTTTGAGATCCCAACCAGTGCTGTAAAAGACCTTGTCGGGAGACTACCAGCCACTTAACGAGTGTGAGTGTCATAAGAGTAGAGTACACCTCAGCATTAAGTTTATTATTATCATTATCATTATTATTATCACTCCTCTTCTTCCTCTTTTCCAAGACAAGTTTTGTCTGTATAGCCCTGACTGTCCTAGAACTCCCTCTGTCGACCAAGCTGGCTTCAAACTCACAGAGATTCACCTGCCTCTCTCTTATCTCCCAAGTTCTGGGATTATGGGCATAAGCCACCACCGCCCAGCACTAAATGATTCCTATTTCTACGTAGCAAACAACAAAATCAAGCTGCTTGGTTTGTAGGGGACACAAGCAGGATTGAAGAACAGACAACTACCGCATGTGCTCTTAACCAATAGCCCTCACGCCAGAGGAAAGGGTGATGCCTCTACTCTGCCCTTCAGAGCCCAGATAGATAAAAAGGCCAAAATACTACTTCTTTGAGAATCAATCCACAAATCCCTTTCTATAAGCCTGGTGCTGCCATGGTGCCAGAGCTAATGTTCGCCTCCAGCAAGACTATGTGTAATACAGAGGCTCATCTCCTGTCGGGAGAACCTGTGGTTAGAAGGCAGCGTATTGCTTTCAGACAACTATGCACGGCACAGCTTGACAAGAGTAACTCACCTGTGGCAGGAACCAGAACCACACGCCAGCTACCAGGGCCCAAGAACAGCACATGCACCACCCAGCTCCACCCAGATACTAGCATTCCCACTCTGCCCTCACCCCAGTTCATCCTTCCACCCCAAGGAGGCACCCGGGGGTCCCTATGGACACTTCTGAATTCAGCAAATGCACTCCAACCATCCAGGAGGCACGGGGCTGTCCCTCTGTGCCGGATGCCACAAGCTGAGCCCCAAGTACGCCCAAAGCATGGCCCTGGCTCGGGATAAAACTGAATCTGTCAGTGAGCTAATTAGTGGCCCTGAGAGGTTAAGAACACTGACTGGCAATTAATGACTCCATCTCTCTGTTTCCTGCTGCTGCATTATTAATTCATTTGGCCTCTCCTGCGGGACCTGAAAGATAACACAGACAGCGAAAGTTCACATTTCAATGTGAAGCCGAGATGTGGTGTGTGTATGGGGGGGGGGAGAGCAGCAGTGCTGGAGGTGGGAGAGTAAGGACACAGTGTGGGAAAGGCCCTTCCTTCTACAGATGGCTCCTAGGAACTGATCCTACAGAAATGGAAGTGCAGACCATAGTAGCACATGCCACCAGTTTCCCTCTGCAACTGCCTCCGATAGGGGTGCTTGCACTCACAGTGGTTCACCCATGTTCAGGAATACTGCATACGTTGCCTTGAAGAGACACAAAGGACCGTCTTTCTAGAAACTATCAAGGAAAGATGCCCATCTTATACTAATATTATTTTTAAGTAAAAGACTAAAAGCAAATTGTAGACTTTTAAGTGTGGCTTGATTTCCCTTTCATGACAGAGAGGAGGGAGGAAAGATGGGGGGGGAAAGGAACAGCCTTTTGGCCGCTCAGGTGTTAGAGATGGAGGGGAGCGAATGAAGTGGGTGGTACCCCAGGAAGGTGAGACCAGAGACAACGACACAAAGTTGGACTTGGTCCCATTGGCTGCACACTCCCCTATCCCATGTATGCTGCCCCTGAACTGACCAGAGTTCTGACCTGCTCTAAACCCACACCCTCCCCCTGCTCTCTGTAAGTCTGGGGAGGACAAGGTCTTCCGCCACTAACGTCAGCAGGTAAAGAGGCTGTGTCTTCAAGCTGGGAGGTGGCAGGTGAGCATTGTTGCAAAGGGTCTGCAAGCAACGGGGCCCTGGGCAAGAGGTGGAGGGAGTGGAGGAGGCAAGCCCCCACAGTCCTTCATCCCTCCTCTACTTCAGGGCAAGAGAAAAGTGCTGAAAGGGGCCCGAAACAGAAGAGAGGGGAGGAAGACAAAAGAAAGCCGGGCCTGAGAGCCGTCAGCACAGGAGCTGTCCAGTGCTAAGAGGAGAGGAAAGAGCATCAGGTCAGGAGGTCAACAGTGGCAGCACTTCAGCTCCTCAGAAGATACCGTGAAGTGGTGGTATCGATGGTCCCGTGTGCCTCGTTACTGGAGCCGTGTGGGTATCAACCCTGTTAGATAAGTGTTTGTTTTCTGCTCTAATGCCATCACAGAGTTCAGCAGCTATCTTCGCCTCCTCAGCGCTATTTCTTCTCTGTCCCCATGTGTCCTGTCACATCCAAGAGAAGATGTCCTCATCTTTCAGAGCAGGATGGAGAGCCCGTGCAGGCTGCGGTAGAGGGGGTGCTCTGGATTAAGATAGAAACCCCTGGCCTTCTAGTTTGGGGCCTTCTGGCTTGTTTCCTGGCCTGTCATTCGATGACTGTCCTCTAGGCCGCGCCAGTCCTCTGCAACAATGCACAGCTTCCCAGACTATGGCTGCAATGCACAGAAATGACCACTAGAGGGCACCATAGAAATAGAAAAAAACAACAACTCTTTAGGGAAAGTACAACCAATTTCACAGCTAGCAGGAGAGGATGTCGCTTTCATCACCCTTTTCCCCCATAAAAACTGACCGGGGATAGAATCTTGGCATATTCAAAGGGTCAAATTATCTGAAAACATTCAATTATGTTCTGCATGGGCAGGGCGGAGATAGAGAGGCAGAAGAATGTACCATGCACCAAAATGGATGAGATGAGGGAGGTAGAAAGACTGAGCACAGGCTATGGTTGCAGACTCCTTTCCCTGTCCCTCCTTCAAGTCTGGGCAACAGATCTAATGCAGTGCTGGTTCCTGGCACAGTGCTCAGGGCAAGGTAAAGACCTGTTCTCCCCCCTCCACACGCCCCCCCCCACACACACACTCCATGCGCGAGCCCCAGAAGCAGGGAGGCTAGGTACCCAGTTGCTTCTTAGCTGCGTGTGTGTGTGTGTGTGTGTGTGTGTGTGTGTGTGTGTGTGTGTGTGTGTTTTAAGATACGGTCACACAATGCAGACTAGACTGGTCTCATGCCCAATCCTTCTGCCTCAGCTTCCTGAATACTGAGGCTGAATGTGTGAGCCACAGTTCCTGGATACTTGTGTTTCTAGCAAGACAGGAGGTCTCCTTTGCCAGAAGTAGGGGATCCAAGGACAGATTCACTGCTGTGAGTCAACACTGCACTGCTTCGGGCATCATCCCCTTCATTCCCTCACTCTACCACAGAGGGGTATCTCTAAGACCATGGAAGATATGAAGTAGAAAAACAAGGAAAAGAAAAGTCATGCACATAGGCCCTTGTTTTCAATCCTAGAACAAGGAAAGAAACTGAAAGGTGTGTACTAAAGCTGCCCCAGGAGCCTCATGTGTGTATGCGTGCATTCAAGTGTGAGTGTACACGCGCAGGGTTGCACATTCATGTGTATGAATGCATGAAGAGATCAGAGGCCATTATGCATCTCCCTCAGTTTCTCTCCACCTTTTTTTCTTTTTTCTTTTTCTTTTTTTTTTTTTTTTTTTTTTTTTTTTTTTTTTTTGAGACTCAGTCTCTCTGAAGCCAAAGCACATTCATTTGTCGAAGCTGACTGACCTTGGGGATCTGCCTGTCTCTGCCTCCCCAGCACTGAGATCACAGGCACATGCTTGATCATCATTCTTCTGAGGGCTAGAGAGCTAACTCAGGGCTTCACGCCTGAGCAGCAACTGCTTCACCAATGTTCCAGTGCCCGGAGGGCCCATTGGAAAAGCAAATCCCATACTGTGTCAGCTCCTGGGGGAGCCTGGTTGCATGGATTCTCTGTGACTTCCTGTTCTACTCAGAATCCTGAGAAAGCAGGACATATGCTACAGGTCTCCTCTTGGCTGCCGGTTCTCAAATGTGTTGCCTTCTGGGGATGACAGCGTGTTGTTGAAGGCTCGCTGTTTTTGTGTTCCATTAGCATCTGCCCTGCTTTCGACAGGCATGTTACACTACAACTCCAAGAGTCCAGAATACCTAATCTTTAAACTGTGGGGGTTGGGCCTTGCTGGCCTGCAAAACTAGGAGCCTTCAGGCCCAATCTGTCATCCAAATGATTGCACTTAGGCGAGGGTAAGCAGTGGGGATTGGTATGGACTGCAGTGACCTTCAGAACTCCTATCCTACTTAAGGACATAATTTGGAATGGAACTAAAATAGCATAGCATTCAACGAAAGCATCTTTATCCAACTAAACAATTTTTTCTCTTGTAATGATTTCATTCCACAGAATTAAAACGGGCTGTGCCCGGCTTTGCCAGCAGGTGGCAGCACGTGCCTCTAGATCTGCGTGAAGAAGGCTGCTTTTCAAGAAGGCCATGGGGGAAATGACTTAATAGTCTTTAAAATTCAGCCAGAAGGCCCTAAGGCAGAGATACCTGTCTCCTACAGAATTTATAGGACTGTTTCGTATAGTGTAAATGCTAGTGAGGATGCTATTTGGACATCTAGTTATCCTTCCTACCAATCTGGCTGCCTCATCCTCATCATCCCTTTCCCAAGTCATTGCATCAGGGTAGATGAGACAAAAGTGGAGTGGGAATTCAGGAGTGGTTCATTGCTCATCGTAGCCCATGACCCTGCATATGGAAGAATGGTTCGTGTGGAGCACCAGCCAGCCTCTTAGAATTCCCACTCCCCATCTTCCTCAACTGTGACGCCGTCTGGACAATGTTGATGCTAAATGCTGATACATGTTCACAGCCTTCTTGTGCTAGGAACTGTGTATTTCCACACCTACCCACCCTCGTGCTGCTGAGATCCACTGGTGTGTACAGCGGATCCCAACTAACTGAGCCAACTAACTGCTTCAGCATCCCTCAGATTCCCACTGCAGATGACAATGGTGAGCAATGGGCCCCAGAGGTGAGGGCACTGGCAGAAAACAGGCACTGGAGGGAAAGGCCAAGGGAAAGTGGGGGACTAAGTATTGCATACTGTCTCCTCTTCCCTCTTCCGTGGCTGCTCAGACATACCTCTGCACTCATCTGCAATCCAGCAAAGGAGGAAACCGAGGCTCTGAAGGGCAAAAGCATCCATTCAAAGTCTGCCAAGAGCAAACAGAGGCAAGGAGGAGAAAGGTTGCCAGTACAACTGGCACTGTAGCAGCCTTGCTTTGAGGCCCGAGCTCCTCAGGGCTGGCCTCCTCCACAGCTAGAAGCCCTGGTATCCTGAGCTTCCCGGAATAGTCTTGACAGCATAGCTGGGCTGACAAAAGCCTGGTAATTGCCTAGGTCATAATTTTCACCACACCAATGCTTCACAGAGAATTCCTTCATGCAAACACCAAATGCAGGTGTTGCTCTTGACGCTGGGAATGAAGAAAGGACCAGGCAGTAACAGCCTCTCCCTGCCGCTCTGACACTCTTATCAGAGGAGTCAGGAAGCTGCAGGAGGTGACAGGACACCATGGCCAGGACTCTATTATAGAATTATGATGAGGGCAACCTTTTTCAGGAGGCATCAAAGGTCTAAATGACAAGAACTATGGATGCTGTTGATCGAAAGAAAGAACATTCTAATGGGTGGATCCTGGGAAGAAATATAATCAGACTTAATCTGGCCATGAAAGCAGACCAGTGGCTAGGAGTAGGGAGAGTGACAGAGAGTGAGTGACAGGGACAAAGTCAAACACAGACTAGATAGGGCAGGGTGTGAACGTTGGGGCTAGGGGTACAGGATGTACTCTGATGTAATGGGAAGTTGTGTCTCTCTAAATGGCCCTGTCTGCTGTGATAGACACTTTCACTGCTTCTAGAGAAACAAAGATCCAAGGAGAGAGGCCAATTAGGAGGCTATTGTGATGGTGACAATGACAGTGGTTTGGAAGTGGTTAGCAGCAGGGAGAGTAGAAAAAGGTTTGCCCTTGGGGTATGTCTGAGAGATGGTGTCAACAGGACTCGTTAACTGGCCAGAGTGCCAGAAAGAGAAGGGAAGAAGGGATAATTGGAATGTTTGGTTTGGGCAGCTGGGTCGATGGTAACAGCATCCTGAGAAAAAGGCAGTGTGGTGAAACTGTGTCAGACAGGGATGCGGAGCTTTGTCCCCGCCACGTTATATCTTGAACACTGGACAAGAGAGCAGAGATATCAACCAAATATTTTGCTTCAAGAGTCAAAGTTTGGGGCACTGAGGAAGCGGATCAGCAAGTAAGTAAGAATCCTTGTTGTGCAAGCATGAGTACCTAAGTTCAAATCCCCAGCACCTACATAAAAGAGCTGGGCATAGCTGCACACAATGCCTGTAACCCCAGAGGTTACAGGGATGGGAGACAAAAGGGTCACTGGGGCTTCCTGGTCATTAGCCTAGTTCCAAGCTCAGTGAGCAACCCTGTTTCAAATGATTAAGTTGGAGAGGGGTAGATCAGGGGACACACACACACACACACACACACACACACACACACACACACACACACACACACACACACACGAACACACATCAAGTAAATATATGGTCCTTAATGTCACCCATGAAAACTGTAGGCATAGAAGAGGCCCAGAACAATCTTGTGACTTACCAACATTGCTCTATGTGGTCTAACAAAAGTGTCCCAAAGTTACAACAGGACTGCCGGGGAAGTATTAAATCCCACCAGGGGTCAAAGACTGCCCAAGATCCACAGTCCACAAATTAACTTGCAATAACTCAGGTATGAACTGGATCCCTCCCATCCACCCATTGCTATACTAGTCACTGCAGGGGACAGCAAGGCAGAGAGAATGCCTTAGTGGAACAAGCAAGGACTGTGCAGTCAGTGGATGTGGTGTGAATCCCAGCTCTGTCACACAGGGCAAGTCACTTGGCCTCTTTGAGCCTTAGTTTCCCTATGTACAAATGGGCATCACTTTTTTATTATAATTTTCATTTTCATCTATTCAGCATCTATCACAGGCCAGGTACTAAGCTGAGAGATGGAGACTCAGTGGAAAGCAGACAGACTTCTCTGCACACAAACTGGGGGGGGGGGGGAACAGACATGTAAACAGGCAATTACAATACAGTGTGATAAGCACTGTGGTTATGGAAATGCCGCTTCTCTCCTCATAGAGTAAGGCATGCCAGCCTACGCAGACTTTAGAGTTACACATAATTTCCTTTCTTCCAAGCCTATATGTAATAATAGTCCCGTATGAAATGTTTCTGTTCTGTATAATAGTACCTATTATTTCCATTAGTATAAATAATACAAGCAAGGCACCTAGCACATAGCCAGTGCTCAATCAATGGCCCCAGCCATTATTAAGACAGACTTCTGACCTGGCACTATCTCTTGCTTTCTCTCCAGTAGATTAGGAATTATAACAGCTAGTCTATAGGTTCATTGTGAAGATCAGGTGAATAGCACATGTGAAAACATTGTGTAAGCTGGAGGGAATTGTACTAAAGAATTTCATTAGTAAAAAACTGCTCTTGTACTACTTGGTAAAATTACAAACCTTACTCTACAAGGAGTCTTAACCAAAGCTCCTTGGAACCCCCACACCAAGCTTAAGGAAACCTCTTATCAGGTTCTTTGGGAAACAACACTCTGCATGCATTAACCTCTTTGGTGGGAAAGCAGATGAAGCTGTTGTCTTTAGAACTTGCAGGAGTGCTTTCTGGAGGAAACAGCCTGGCACTCTGGGGATCCTCCTCCTCAGCAGCCCTTCTCTTACCAGCATTTGGCACACTCCAGTGAAGGCAACAACACAGGGAAAATCCCAGGTTGGTTTCTAGTCTGCTTCCTTCATCACCAGAGTCCTGACTCAGTGCCAAAGGGAAGGATTTGTAATGGTGTGTGTGTGTGTGTGTGTGTGTGTGTGTGTGTGTGTGTGTGTGTGTGCCTGTCCGTGCTGTGCTGTGCTGTATCTGTGTCTTCCTGTCTGTCTGTCTGTCTGTGCATGTGTATGTGTCTGTCTATCTGTCTGTGAGTATGTGTGTCTGCCTGTTTGTCAGTGGTGTGTGTGTGTGTGTGTGTGTGTGTGTGTGTGTGTGTGTGTCAGGCTATCAGATATATGGGTGATTGACAAGGCCCTAGGAAGAGCAGAGCTGGGGGAGGGGCAGTAAACTGGCAGAGGGGCTGATTTCCTGCATCAAATCCCCACCTAAGGAAGAACCTGCAGGGTGCTGTTTTACAGAACACAAGGCAGAAGACTGGGATTCTAGAAGCCCTGAAGAGGGCAAGGACAAAGACATCTCACTTCCTAGGCTGATTGTTCAGATTGAGGCAACAACATACACAATCACACAGCATGACTGGTGGGGGAATTCAGCTATTGTGAGCCAACCACATAGCAGAACTGTTCTCAAACCTGAAGATAGGGCCGAGACTTTGTTTACACTCCAGTACAAAATGTGTATGTCTGTGTGCTGGGGAAGCAGGAGCTAAAACGACAAAAAAAGGCAGCACAGAGATCAATGGTGATGGAGGAATACTGTTTTTTACAGAATGAGCTAATGGTCCCTCTGAGCAGTGTGGGAAAATGAAGAGAATTGTCAGTAAGGGGCCCTTAAGGCAAAGGTGAGAGCAATCTGGGCATCTTTAAGGACGAAGGAGGATCAGAAGTGACTAGAGCAAAGAGCAGGGAGGAGACTTGGAAAGGGGATCAGAGCCACCTCTGCAGAGGACAATAAGCAGAAAAGTGGGATTGCACAGGTCTCACAGGTCATATATATAAAGGGCTGTTGGATATGAGACAGGAAGCGACTGTAGGGTTCTGAGCTCTGAGGGCTGCTTGACTCATGGTTAAAGATTCACAAAAACTCCATGCATGTCTTTCCATCTCCTTTTAAAATCTGAAGACATGGGGTAGGGGATGTTTAGCTACCAGGGAGGAAAAAAAGACTAGCAAATAGAGATGGAAATGGGGAGGCTGTTTAAGGAGTGACCACACTAATCCCCTGGGACACAGAACTTAATACTCTGTGTCCCAGCTGGAAAAGCAGAAGTAAGATTTTGCTTTTCTGTGCCCCACCCTCAAAGACCCTCATGTTGAAGGCTTGGCCCCCAAAGTAGCAGAGTTCAGAGGTAAGCCTCTGGATGGACCCTGGATCTTAACAGCTCTGACCTTGTGGATGCATTAGCCCATTCATAGATTCCCAGATTAGTTGTTTGTGTCACAAACACGAGTTTTTTCTCTTTACTTCTTGACCACCACGGAGCAATCAACTTCGCCCCCACATAAGCCTCTACCAGGATGCATAGACCTGCCACAGACCTAGAAGCAACTGAACCAAGAGACCCTGGACCAAAACCTCTAAAATCTGAGCTAAAAAGAAATCTTTCATCCTGTAAGTTAATTTCTCTTAAGTATTTTGTCACAATGGAACAAAGCTGACAAAATAACAGGACAGTTCCATTCAACAGATACAGCATGAATGAATTCACATGTGGAAGACTAGAACAATACAAGTCACCTAATAAAGACCATGACTATCTGTCTTCCTTCCTTCCTTCCTTCCTTCCTTCCTTCCTTTCTTTTTCTTTCTTCCTTTCTTTCTTCATTTGTGTTAACAACGTTGTTATTTCACTGACAAGTTGTAATTGCAATTACAACATTTTTATACATGTCAACTTCCAGTTATGCCAGCATCATTTGTTAAAGATGCCTTTTCTTTTCCATTGTATAATTTTGGCTTCATTGTCAAAAATCAGGTGTTCATAGGTGTGTGGATTAATATCCGGGTCGTCAGTTTGATCCCATTGATCCACATGTCTGTTTTTATGTCAATAACCAACTGTTTTCATTACTATGGCTCTACAGTAGAGCTTGAAGTCAGGAGTGAGGTAACTCAGACCCAAAAAGACAAACATAGTATACACTCACTCATAACTGGATATTAGATGTAAAGCAAAGGATAACCAGGCTACAATTCACAAAACCAGAGAAGCTAGGTAAAAAGAAAGACCCTAAGAGGGACACACATAGAGGGCCCCAGGAAAAATAGTTAACATCTCCTGGATAAACCAGGTGGGGGGGGCGTAGAAGGGAGAGAATGGAACATGAGGGATCAAGAAGGCTGAGTTGGGGGAGGGATGGAGGAAGATCAATGAGAGAGATATCTTGATAAATGGAGTCATTATGGGTTAGGGAGAAACCTGGCGCTAGGGAAATTCTCAGGAATCCATAAGGATGACCCCAGCTAAGAATCCTAGCAATAGTAGCGAGAGTACCTGAATGCACGGGCCTTCCCCTATAATCAGATTAGTGACTCCCCTAATTATCATCACAGAACCTACATCCAGTAACTGATGGAAGCAGATGCTGTGACCCACAGCCAAGCCCTGGGATGAACTCCTGGAGTTCAGTTGCAGAGAGAGAGGAGAGATCATGAGCATGGGGGGTCAAGAGCATGATGGGGAAAACCACAGAGACAGCTGACCCCAGCTAATGGACACTTATAGACTCTGGACTGACAGTTGGGGAGCCTGCATGGGACTTAGCTAGGTCCTCTGAACGTGGGTGACAGTTATGTGGCTTGATCTGTTGGGGGGTGGCTGGCAGTGGCACCAGGACTTATCCTGGGTGCAAGAACTGGCTTTTGGAAGCCCATTCGCTATGGTGGGATATCATGCTCAGCCTTGATACCAAGGGAAGGGTCTTGGTCCTGCCTCAACTTGGTATGATAAACTTTGCTGACTCCCCTCGAGAGACTTTACCCCCTCTGAGGAGTGGCTGGTGGTGGGAAGAGGGGTGGGTAGGTAGGGGGTCAGGAGAAGGGGAGGAAGGGGAATTGGGGTTAGTATATAAAATAAAAAATAAATAAATCAAAAAGTGAGTAGAGTGTGTTTAAAATTCAGAGGAAATGTCTTGGAGATGCAAAGGTGGGAGTCAGCAACATGTGGTGGGATCCCAGGGTCTGAGTTTGGGTGAGATCACTAGGAAATAAACATTGGTGAGAAGAAACCAGATACTCAAAAGCTACTGTTCAGTGATGGAGATGGAGAAAAGGAAACTAATAAGAGAGGTTGTGCAGCAGCAAGGAAGAGGGGGACTCACTGTGGTTTCCTGACAGCCATAGGGAAAAAAAAAAAACAGTAAGAGGCAAAAGCAGTAGTCAAATAGTATTGTCACTACTAATGATGCCCCCAAAAAATGGACATAGAAGAGCCTCCATTACATTGCCAATAGGGAGACCAAGGTAAGCCAGAGATAGGATCAAGGTTGTGTTGAAATGAGTTCAAAAGGGATTTGTGAGAATAAGCATGGAAAACAGAGGGAATAGACAAGAGGGCTCAACTTCCTCTACCCAGGCATGAGACTCCCCTGAGGATCTTGAGGAGCAGTCAGTCTACAGGAGCAGAAGGAAAAGTCTGGTTCAGGGGTGGATGCAGAAGCGGGTCGTAGAGATCACGCATGGCCCTCTGCTATCTTCTCAGTGAAGCAGAAAAGCAACTCTGGGCATCAGCTCAGGTGGACTGAAGGGGCTCAGAGTTTAGGGAAGAGTGTGAAAGTACAATGTAGTGAGACTTCTGAGCAAGTCACAAGGCCACCTTGAGGTGGTAGTCGTGTTTATGAACACAGTCAACATGGCAATGAGAGTTTTTTCTGGACATGGCAAGTAGGATAAAGGCAGAGTTACAACACTGGTATGATAAAGCAACAAAGAGACAAGAAAGTGGAGGCCTAATACTAGAAAGTGATTATGATGATGGTGAGGCATGAGACAGACTAGACAACAACTTGGAAGGCATCGAGCATTCTTTACCTAGGCTAATGACTAACTTTCTCTCTTAGAAACTGGTAGGAGCAAGGATGGAGAGGGTAAGATAAGATGTCAAGTAGAGCTCATCATTTTCCCCTGGGAAATATTTTATGTCTACAATAGGAATTAATTTGATAGGCTGGGGGAAGTAAACACAAGATTAAAGATGAGGGTAGCAAAAAAGGTAGGATCATTGTTTTGCTGTGTATATAGTAAGACTAAAGAATCTAAAGGGAGTTTACTGAACAGAAAGAAAGTGGTGATCAGATGTAAGGATGCTTCAAATTGAGACAGAGGTGCTGTGAGGTTATGGCAAAGATGTTAAAACTATGAAAGCAGGATGAGATGAGGCCATGTCACTGGGGAAAAGGATCAAAGGAACCAAGAGCCCAAGGACACAAGAGTCCCTCAGAGCTGTGTGTGAAGTATGTGACGAAGGGTATACTGGAGAAGGAGCCGGTGAAGGAGCTAAAGTCTTCCTGGAACAAAAGGACTGACTGTGACCCTGTAGATGACTGTGATCAGGGGAAGCAGGCAGGATTTCGTAATGACGCATGTGTCGTGAGGACTTGTAATTCCCACACTCAGGAGACAGAGGCAGAAGGATGCAGAACTCAAGGCCAGTCTGGGCTAAGTAACAAGACTCTGTGAAAGAAAGAACTAGAGGGAAGAGATGGGGATGGGAGGGGAAGGAAAGAAGAGAAAAGGGAAGGGAAGGTCAGAGGACTTTTCTGATGGTACAATGTAAGCTCTAGACCAGCAGTGAGTCATTGCCTCCTTGGGGTTGCATATCAGGTATTTACATTGTGATTCATAACAGTAGCAAAATTACCATTATGAAGTAGCAACGGAAACAATGTCATGGTTGAGGGTCACAGCGTTAGGGCGGTTGAGAGCCACTGCTCCAGACAGTGCAGTATGTAGATTTGCAGAGTTTGAGAGGGGTCAAAAGCACTCTGAGGCCATAAAAGAGAGACTCTCTGGGGGTAGGGTGGGGAGTCATAGCAGTATTAAACACAGAGGTCTCCAAGCAGACGACAGCGCTGAGTGCTGAAGGGACAAGTATGGATGCAGCAACATCCCTGACTCTATCACTTGCCAACTTTCTCACTAATTAACCAACTCTAGTCAGAGTTCTAACTCCATCACCCTTCTGAAATCGTTCCCTTTAAGGTCATGTCCCAAAAGCAAAGGATCCTCTCTCACCTTCTTGCACTCCCAGCATACCCTGTACAAACGTCACCTTCTGAAGTAGTTTTGTTCTCACTGCTTCTCTTCCAACCTCCTCAGTCAACTCTCCTCACCCCCTTTGTGGGCTGCCCCTCCAGTGCTGCGTTCTTAGGGACTAATGTCTCAGTCCCTGGGCCACTGATGTGTCTCCCCTGTTTCATCCCCCAATACACCTGAAAGCAGTTCCCACTTCCACACTGGGTAGGTGTCAGGAACTACTAGATCCTGATATCCCTCCATTAGCAAAGGTGATCTTGGTAAAATACATCCAAGTTTTTTACATATTGCTAATCACAATGAATCTGGTTTTACGTTGCATGTATTGGGAATTCTCACATTAGGACACAAGACAGGCACTGGGTGACATGAACAATGTTTATACTCCACAAATCTCCTCGAGTTTTTCAGAGTCATGTTATAAAGGTATGACAGAGATGCAGAATAAAATACTTCTCTTTGCTTCCTTGATTGAGATACGCTCCTGCTATGAGGCCCTGATCAATCTAGCACTTATTATATCGCCAGGCTCACCTAGAATTTGAAGCACTTTTGCTTCACCTTCCTGATTAGTGGGTATACATCATGATATTTGTGAATATGAACAAATGCCGACTGTCATAACCATCTACTTCTTCCTCCTGAGTTTCCAGGACTTACTTCATTCACTGTGAGTCCTCAGTCTCTCAACCCTCACACTAGTTGACTGGCCAAGACAAATCTTATCATTGAGATAAGAAATACCATGGCAATAAAAGGCACCATGTCTTCTGGGTAAAAGCCAGAAGTTGTAGAGCCAGCATGGCAGGGTACAAATCCCTCATCAATACTGGACTGCAATAGCAATGCAGTTATTATCAAGTTGCCTGAGATAGGCCTTCCCCCGTGCTTATTAGCTAAATGTGGATGTAATTATTCCTTCCTCATAGTCTCAGTGAGGAGTAAGAACATGCAATGTGTTTCCTGCACTTGAAGACTAACAGAACTGAGAGGCGCAGTTCATTAAATGGTGGCCACACTCAGCTCCAAAGCTCATCACATATCAGAGTTAATGAATAGATGAACAGACTAATAAATATGAATAGCCACATGAAACAGAGAGTATCCAATCTACACACACACACACACACACACACACACACACACACACACACACTATCCATCTCACTTATGGAAGCCAAAAGCTGGTAAATTCAAACATGGACGCAGCCATTGAAAACACCCATTTCTAGTCACTTTGACATTTAACACTTCTACCATCTCAGGCAGCAAGAAAGACATAAAGACCACAGGACATGCAAACATGCACAGTAAACTGGCTTAAAGAGCAAAACAAGATCCTTAAATGGGGTATAAAACTGAGACAACTGAAAGTTTTAGGAATACTACCTTCCTTTAAGTCGTGACTCCTGGAAATAGTAAAAAAACAAACCAAACTAAATTCTTCAGTAGCGTGCCTCCAAGCCAGCCTACATCAGAACAGAGACCCTGCATCCCACACGGAAAGAGAAGAGATGAAGCCATGGGTGTCCACACAGCTTGGTAATTATCTTCCCTCCTCTCTGAGAAGAGACTTGCCCCAACTATGTTTGTCCAAGGATGGAGACAGAAACGGCAGCTCGTTCAGTTCCTGAAGGGAACATGACACAGGCAGTTCAAGTTGTCATCCATCCTCCATGGCTTGCAGAGGTAGACCCCGTTTCTTCTCCCTAGAAGCTTAAATGGGTTAGTTGGGCAGTGGAAAACCAGGTTTGATTGACCTTTAACTGACAGACCCAATGACATTCAGAGTAGCCTATAAGATAGGCAGTATGATCACTGGCTGGCTGACCACAGCGACCCACCCTCATCAGGCTAGTGAATACAGAGACAAATGCCTCTCCTACTCCTCCCCAGCCTCTGGGTTCACCCTGTCCCCAGTGCCCACCCACTTGCCATACTCACTCCCATTCCTTTCGTCGGGCCTGCGGGGTGCTCTGCATCTTGTGTGCCTCGTGGGCCTTGATGATGTCCCGCTGCTCGATGAGGCCCCCGCGCCTCCGCTTCATGACCTCTGGGCTCACAGGAAGAAAGGTGCTGGAACCTGCATCCAGCGTGGCGCTGCCCTCCCAGCCCGGGCCCTCGCCCTCCTGCACTGGGAAGAAGTTGTCGAAGCCAGCCACCACAGACCGCGGGGAGGCGGGCAGCATGCCCACCTCGTCGGAGGCATCGGCCTCGAGCAGGGCACACTGCTGTGGCCGCCATGCCTCCTCCTCAGGCAGGGCAAGGACGTGGAGACGCCGGCCAGCAGCCCCAGGCTCAGGGCTCCCTCCCACAGCCGGGCACAGGGCGGGCTCGGGCAGCCTTCGGCCTGGGCTCAGTCCTCGCATCTCGGGCACCATCACAGAACATTGCTCTGCCAGGGAAAGAGTGGGCAGAGACAAAGGGTGGGGAGGAGGAGGGGGAAAGGATCATGGGCACAGGGAAATAGAGAAGAGAGAGAAATTAATGACACCACCTTCCAAGGCTTGGGGCTGCTTCCCAGGCCTGGCCAATAAACAGGCACACAAGTAGAGCTTGGTAAAAGTTGCATCGACTGTAGACTAGTCTGGGTACCAGGATCACTGGGTAGCAGAGTTGAAACAAAGCAGACTTCATTCTTACTGTGAGACTCAAAGCCAGGGCAGAAGATAGAGGCTAAGTGATTACAGTTGTTCCCCCACTCACCACCGGACAACCTCCCTATAAACCCATTGTAAGGTGTGGGCGTCAAATAACATTTAATGCCTAAGCTGCTGAACACCAGGTCTAGCAACACAGTACACTGTACAGAGAAACCGTTTTCCCACATGATTATGGGGCTGGAAGCTGCGGCTCACTGCCACTGCCCAAAACCCTAAGAGGAACATATCAAGAGCCCTGGGAAAGATCAAAATTGTAAAAATGAAGTAGATTTTCAACTGAATGTATGTGGCTTTCACACCATCATTCAAAGGGGGCCATCAATATATGCACAGGTGACAAACATTCTAGTACCTTCTATATGGAGAAGATACTATCTCAGGTAGATGAAAAGTGGTTGGAGTAAAAGAATCTTCCTCACCCTGGGTCCACTTTCCCAGCTCCTCTGCTGTCCAGCCACAAAGTAGGCAAGTCCTGTGTCTAGGTTCCTCCCTCTCTTCTGGTTCTTGAATCTACCTCAAGACCCACAGAGCAGGTACAGATCCAGACAATCCAATAACTCCCCAAAGCCAGATTCTCCCCTTCCAC
Organism: Cricetulus griseus; assembly: GCF_003668045.3. Classification (NCBI taxonomy): domain Eukaryota; kingdom Metazoa; phylum Chordata; class Mammalia; order Rodentia; family Cricetidae; genus Cricetulus; species Cricetulus griseus. The sequence goes on along the minus strand of NC_048598.1, from coordinate 36,936,870 downwards.
GCCAAGGAGGATATAACCAGATTCACTGCAGGAAGAGTGCTTACCATGTGCCAAGCCCAATGTCAGGTACCACGCATCCCAACATGAGCTTGCTAAGGTCCACATCATACCCATGAGGACACAGGAGGAACATTGATTCTTAATAGGATGATGTGCTATGACTGATGGAGGCCTGATGTCTGTAGGTGCTCTGAGGAGGGCCACATTATGCATCTGGAGTAGTCAAGAGAGCTGGGTGGAGGATGAGACCCTGAAGTGAGGCATGGATAGATGTCTCTGGGTAAGGGACAGGAGATTGGTACAGGTTCATAGGTAAAAGGATGAACGTATAGGCACAGAGGAGGACTCAAGGAACCCAGAGGATGTGGAAAATATTTCTTTCATAAGCCTGTGGTCCTGATAGTCCTTTGGGCTTGAGAGGACCTCAGCTTTCTACCTCAAGACACTGCTGTCTACCTTTCAGCCAAAAACCAAACTTCTGGTCATTCAACATCTTCCCCAAGCATATGCCTAGCCAAACCCCTAGTAACCACAAGTGGTGTATACACATATCCCTTTGGTGTTAGGAATTGCTGTATGCTCTGTGTGCTCAGAGAAACCTTGGCATCCAGACCATTCAACTAATATGTAATGAGGCCCCACTACACACTGGGAGCCCTGGGAGAAGCATCCTTTCAGAATGCCACACACACCTGCCCCCCTAGTTATCTTCTGCCTTCCCTAACAAGAACTGCAAATCAGACTATAAACCAGAAAAGCAAAGAATATGAATGGTTATAAATTTTAATGTTCAACTATATTGTTTTCTATCTGAGAAGGATGAGGTCCTAGAGGTAGAGAGACCCACCCCGGGTCACACCCTCCCAGGACCACACTGCCCATATGTTGGAGCTGGGCTGGGGATAGTCCCCATTTCAAACCTGAGCTCCCTTTTATTTTTCACCATATTGATCATAATACTTTTGCTCTGAGAAGCAGAATCAAAAAATGCCACGCCCATTACCTCATCATGACATTAACGTAACACTCATAAGGAAAAGCCCAGTTGACAGAACATCCTTAAGGCAAATAAGAGAAAACCTGATGTAAGCTAAAAATAGACCCACACTTCCCAAAAGAGTGGGCTCTGGGGGCAGATCCTTCTTTTGCTCCCTTTCTTCTCCATCGTTTGGACTCATCTTTCCAGACACGATACCCAAGCCTTCTGGGAGCTGAGTTGAGCACTGGTCAGCACTACACATTTGGACACCAAGGTTGAGTGGAGCCAATGGGGCAGGGGTCCCCCCGGGGAAGGGTCCAGGCTTAGCTTAATGAGGAGGAGAAATGAAGGAGGAAATATTTTTCAAATCCTGCCTCCAGTTGGGTGGGTCCCTAGCAAGAGTGATTCATGCTCCTTGTGTTGTCATGCTGTCTCAACTCCATTTGATGGGTTTTAAATTTATCTTTCATCCCTACAATGTTTAAATGTCTCTCCCCCACCAAGCACATGCATGCGCCCCTCCCCGACAGCTCCCACTCCCTCTCCAGTCTTTAGCACTTCCAGCAATCCCAAGTATTCTTGGACTCTGGTCTGCAGTCTCCTCCCCCACTCCCAGCCCATTGTAGCTGAAGTTCCCAGGCTAGTGCTCTCCCAAGGCACCAGAAGCCAGGATCTGGCTCTGCATGTCTGTTTCCCAGCCCATCCCCATTCTCATTCTTCCTGGATTTCCCCTTCACAGACACTTTGCCAATTTGAATCACATCCTTGCCAGAATTATAACAGCAATAATATGCACGACGGAGCTCTGGCTTCAACAGAATCAATTTACAAATATCAAAATATGAAATTATCTCATCTTTTCTTTAAGAATTCCTGTTAAGTAATCCCTTTATTATTATATAAATGTGCTTCAAGGGAATCTGTCGCCCCCACTGCTGCCAAGCTGGCCAGTGCCCTGGTCTTGCTATTGTCACACTGAGAATATCTTTGCTGTCTAACAATTCGTAAGAGACAGTCTGCATCTTCTAGGGAAGGGCACTTGACTCTATCCTGTCCTTAGTCCTCTCCACCCTCCACTCCCAAATGCTGTCTTTCCATGAGTTTCTTGAGATGAAAAATTCTGTCTTGTTTATCTGTTTATAGTACTGTACATAGTACTGATTTCAACAAAGATAAGTGCTTAGATGCCCATTGGAACTGTTGTCCCAATATTCTAGTTACCCCTGACCCACAAGAACACAATAGGAAGTACTTGTTGGCTTCTAGTGGTCTAGTGGAACTGTGTAATGGTTTTGGCCAGTGAATTGTGAATAGATGCCATGACAGTTTGAATGAGAAATGGCCCTCACAGTCCCAGGTATTTGAATATTTGGTCCCAGATTGATGGCTCTCTTTGGGAGGTTTAGAGGTATAGCCTTGTTGAGGAAGTATGTCACTGGAGGCAGGCTTTGAGAGTTTAAAGAAATGCATCATTTCAAAGGTGCCCTCTCTGTTTTGTGCTTGTGTTTCAAGATGTAAACTCTTGTCCAACAGTGATGGTACATGCCTTTAATCCCAGCTCTCAGGAGGCAGAGGCAAGCAGATCTCAAAGGCCAACCTGGCCTGTAAAACAAAGATCCAGGACAGCCAGAGCTATACAAAGAAACCCTGTCTTGAAAAACAAACAAAAAGATTGTAAACTCTTTACTTTTTCTTTTTTAAAAAATTTGATTTTTTTCCAGATAATATATTCTGGTTTCCCCTACCCTACTCCTCCAAGTTCCTTCCCACATCACCTCCCATACAGTTTCACAAACAGTCATCTATGTAATAATAATACAATAAGATAAAACAAAACTACACAAACTGGAAATAGGACCAAACAACCAAACAAGAAAAAGAGCCAAAGGGAAAAGAACAAGAAATACATGTAGACAGAGACACACATTTGCACACACAAGAATCCCATAAAAACATAAAACCTGAAGCTATAATATATACACAAAGGACCTATAAGGTTAAAAATAAAAAATAAGGGAAAACACCCTGACCTAACCTTATAAGACAAAGAACCTCCAGCAACGCAGTTGAGTTCATTTTCTGTTGGCCATCTACTGCTTGACATGGGGCCTACCCATTAGAGCAGTTTTCCTAGTGAGATTCTGGTTCCAGCTGCCATCCACTCTACTGTGATGGATTCTTATCCTATGGAACCATGAGCCCAAATATACTCTTTATTTCATGCATTGCCTTGGTCACAGTGTCTTATCACAGCAACAGAAGAGTAACTTACACGAAACTAACATGTATCACTTCAAAACTAGGCAGTTAAACATCAGTGCAGACTTGCTAGAGCAGGGATTGGCAAAGCATTTGAGGCTTTGCAAGTCATGCAGTCTCTGATGCAACTACTCAAACTCTGCTATTAAAGCACAAAAGCAACCTAGCAATTTGTAAATAAATAATGGGCATGAGTGTGTTCTAATAAAACTGTATCTGGGGGCTAAAGGGGTGATTCTGTTGGCAAAGTGTCTGTGGGACAAGAAAGAGAACCTGACTTTGGATCCCCAGCACCTTGGTAAAAACCCAGACACAGTGTACAAACCTATAATGATGCCAGCAGAAATGGGAGAAGGCCTTGGGCTTGCTGGCCAGCCAGTGCAGACAAACTGGTGAGCTCTGAATTCAGTGAGTGACCCTGTCTCAAAGACAGGGTAGAGGGGATGGAGTGATGGCTCAGCAATTAAGAATGCTTGCTTCTCTTGCATACAACCAGGTTCAGTTCCCAGAACCCGAGACCAGAAGTCACAACGACCCATAATTCAAGGGCCAGGAGATCTGAAGCCCTTTTCTGGCCCTTTTCCCTGTGGGAACACACACTTATGGGAAACATACACATAACCAAAAATAAAAAATAATTCTAAAAAGAAAGGGTGGAACACACACACACACACACACACACACACACACACACACACACACACTGTATTCATAAAGTTTTGTGTGCGTTGGCAGTGCCACTGTATCACTGTATCTTTTGGGCTCCATCATTGTCATTCAATCTGAACCCATAAATGGAATAAAGAGAGAGTCAGAGAACAGAATCCACTGTGAGCAGAGCATGAGAAGCTAATTTGCCGGGTGTGGCCCTAACACTAACACCCTATTAGACAGAGGATAGACTGCTGCTCTGAGATCCTGGCTTGAGCAGGATCTAATGACAGCTCTGAGGCCTCCTTTTGCTCATTTAAGCCTTGTTTTTCATTGTCCTTTCTTCTTATTCTTTCCTGCTCAATTTGGCTAAATGGCAGGGGGCTTTTTGTTTGTTTGTCTGTTTTATTTTCTTTTTGTTTTTGTAAACTGTGAGGCATCTCAAGGAGGAAAAATGGTTATAGCAACCCAGAAGCTCCTGAAAGGCTCTTCCCCTGCTAATGAGGCATGATGTGGTACTAGGAGAGGGGGTATTCTCCTCCCTGCCCCATCCCCCACCTAAGAATCCTATATCACAAAGACTTATTGATTACAGTCCTGCTTGGCCTGACATGCCTCCAGAAGAAATGCCAAAATCTTCATCTACACAAGATCAATATATCATTTGTATCATTCCTCTTTTATATCCACTCTAGATGTTTAATCAGTACCGACGCATCTATGATTGCTTTAGAAGTGACGGTCCATGCATTCCCTTGACTTGTTGGTGCCTCTCAGGCAGGTTAGCCCACCATGTTGAAGATATTCATCCATCTCCCCTTAAGCTCATGGCCATCCCAGTCCGACCCACTACCACTCACTTTCTGATCCCTCCAGAGGATGGGTATCCTTAAACTACTTTGTAAGAAATTGTCTTCATGTCCTAAAAGTCTTGAGTTCAGCCACCAGGAAAACATCGCCATTGTAAACTGAACCATTGGGAAGCAGTGGGCAGAAGTCAGACGTATGGTCACTACAAGGTGCACAGTGAGCTCAAGGGCATCCACAAAACATGTCTCTAAGCAATCCTGGCTCGGAACACTCTGTCTCTTCTGGGAAGGAAGAGGACAAAAGGGTCTCAACTCTTAACTATTAGAAGAAATTAGGACTCACAGGTGTGTTCCTGGGCCTGCCTGAATCTCTGTGGGGAATGGAAGGAGTCCATGACCTGGTGTCCAAAGGTATATATGACACAGTAAGATAATCATCAGAGAGCTATTCTAAAATGATACTCCTAAGAGAACAAGTTGATGGTTTCCTGAGGAAAGGAGAGAGGGAGGGAAGAAGAGAGGGAGGGAATGACTCTATGTCTTCAGCCACCTGACCAGATTAGGGACTTTTCTGATGCATAAAAAATATTTCATCTTAGTATTTTTCTTATCTGTGTCAGCTTGCTACCTGACCACAAAATGAAGAGCAAAATACAGGCATTTTGTTTTTGTTTTCGCTACCCAAGACCATGGTTCTTAGCCATTTATGGCACTGGGTTTAAAGTGCAGGTGCCTGGGACCTTTCTCCAGGAATGCTCATGCAGTGTCTCTTGGTTGGGTTCAGGAATCTGCATTTCCTTTTATGTTTGTTTTTAAAGTGTATGTGATATGAGTATGTTCATGTGTGTGTGGGGGGTGATATGTAAGAATATGTTCATGTGTGAGAATATGTGTGATATGTTTATGTTCATTTGCATGAATGTGTGTATGAGTATGTTCATGTATATGAGTGTGTGTGTTAGTGTGTGTGTGTGATATGTATGTTTGTGTGAGAGAAAGTTGTGAATGTGTGTGTATGAGCATGTCCATGTGTGCTCATGTGTATGTATGTTCATGTTGTGTGTTGTGTGATTGTGTGTATGATATGTATGAGTATATTCGTATGTGTGTATGTGCAAGTGTGTGTGAATATGGGCAGATGCAAAGCACCTGTGGACATCAGAAGACAAGCTTGTTTGTCAATGTCTTCTACCTTGTTCAAAATGGATTTCTTTATTATTCACTGCTACATAAGCCAGACTAGCCAGCCCACGAGCTTCTGGTTATTTTCTGTCTCCACCTCCCATCTCATAATAAGAGTGATAGGATTGCAAGCTATAATACCCGCCTCTATTTAGATTCTGGAGCTCTAAACTCAAGCTGTCATGGTTGTACAGCAGGTATTCATCTTCTAAGTCATCTTCCCAGCCCTGTTTTCAATAGCCATTCCTTTTCTCTGGAAATCATGACTTGACACACTGTACTGTACTAAAACCTCATGCCATCCTGAGAGGTTGAGCTACATTGATAAGTGGTGTTCCCCTGAATGAATTGGGGCATTAAAAGCCCAAAAGAGACACCATGCCACTGAACCATTCCCAGTTTGTCCTGTGAAATGAACCTACTGAAACACACCCAGGGGGAGTTCTTGACCCACCCCCAACTCCCTGAAAAATCTCCATCTTCCCCTGGACTAGAATCAGTTTTTCCCAATACACACTCCCCTCCATATGTCCATGTTGTTATGGTGACTGTTCAAGGATGGGCTAATGTCCAACAGCAATTTGACAGGCTGGTGCATTTTGAATATAAACCAACATCCAAGCAAAACACTCTGCTTCAAATCTGGAGTGTTCAGTAAGTCTGCCTGGGTCTCCATGGAGGAGTGGAAGGAGTCCACAGTCTGCTGTCCAGTGCTCTGGGCTGGGCTGCAGTCCTGCACTTTCCAGGCAAGCACCTTTGGCAACCCAGTTCTCTAAGTCCATTTCTTGCCTGCTTCAAGAAGATAATGCTATAACCTGCACTACAGTGAGAGACCTTGTCTCAAAAAGTGAAAAGCTTCCTGAAGAATGACACTTGAGGTTGTCCTCTGACCGCCACAAATAGGCAAGCATTGTAACTCCACGCAGGAATATATATGCATACATAGCTGAGAATGAAGCTAGCATGTGGAGGAGAGGAGGACAAAGACTAGGTGGGCAGGGAATAGCAAGAGAGCCACCACAATCATTCATTCTGGAAGCCACCCCACTGTAGACCACCAGAAATACAAGTCAGTACAGCTGGAAGCCCAAAGCCGATTTAAGATAGGTTTCCCATTACTTTCACCCCAAAGCATATTTACTGAAGAAGCTCCCACATCCAGCATCTCAAATCTAAGCTTTTAAATGCTCCATGGCCTGCAGGACCATTTAATTCTTTTGGTCACACCAGGAAGCAAATCCGCTAACACTAATCTGTTTCTCAGCCGTGGTTAATCACTACACATAAACACTGGGGCTTCCTTCTTACATTAAATCATTGAAGTTGGAAATCTAGCTCTAACAATCCTTGGGATAATAGGCAACTAACTCATCTGACATTGGATCAAGTTCAATTGGGCAATCAGGAAGTTTGGGGAGGGAAAGTGAGCACTACAATTGGGTTCCATAGAAGAGGACTTTCTGACCAGCCTGCAGGTCTGTGTGGAGCCACGGTTGCAGATGTCTCTTCTGCAGGACGGGGTTTGTGAAAGTTGTCAAGAATAAGGCCTACCTTAAGAGGTACCAAGTGAGATTTAGAAGGCGGCAAGAGGGTAAAACTGACTACTATGCTTGGAAACGATTGGTGATCCAGGACAAAAATAAGTACAACACACCCAAATACAGGATGATAGTTCGTGTAACTAACAGAGATATCATCTGTCAGATTGCCTATGCCCGTATAGAAGGGAATATGATAGTCTGCACAGCACATGCACACGAACTGCCAAAATATGGTGTGAAAGTTGGCCTGACAAATTATGCTGCAGCCTATTGTACTGGCCTGCTGCTGGCCCACAGGCTTCCCAATAGGTTTGGAATGGACAAGATCTAAGAAGGCCAAGTAGAGGTGATTGGAGATAAATACAATGTAGAGAGCATTGATGGTCACCCTGGTGCCTTCACTTGCTATGTGGATGCAGGTCTTGCCCGAACTACAACTGGCAATAAAGTTTTGAGGGCCCTGAAGGGAGCTGTGAATGGAGGCTTGTGTATTCCTCATAGTACCAAACGAGTCCCTGGTTATGATTCTGAAAGCAAGGGGTTCAATGTAGAAGTCCATGGGAAGCACATCATGGGACAGAATGTTGCAGACTACGTTCATTACCTAATGGAGGAAGATGAAGATGCTTATAAGAAACAGTTCTCCCAGGACATAAAGAACAATGTTACTCCAGACATGATGGAGAAGATGTATAAGAAAGCTCACGCTGCTACCCCAGAGAATCCAGTCTATGAGAAGAAGCCCAAGAGAGAGGTGAAGAAGAACAGGTAGAACTGTCTCAAAATGTCTTTGGCCCAGAAGAAAGATCAGGTTGCTTAAAAGAAGGCAAGCTTCCTCAGAGCTCAAGAATGGGCTGCTGAGAGCTAAAGCAATATTCTATGAAGATTCTTTCATAAAGATAATAAACTTATTGACCAATCAGCCAAAAGAGAAAAGAAACGAAAAGAAAAGAAAAGAAAAGAAAAGAAAAGAAAAGAAAAGGACTTTTTGTCAAGCAGAGACACCCCCATTACCATCACTACCATGACCATCACCATCATCACCATCATCACCATCACCACCACCATCATCACCATCACCACCATCACCACCACCATCACCACCACCACCATCACCACCATCACCACCATCACCACCATCACCACCATCATCACCATCATCACCATCACCACCACCACCACCACCATCACCACCATCACCACCGTCACCACCATCACCATCACCACCACCATCATCACCATCACCACCATCACCACCACCACCACTATCATCACCATCATCACCATCACTATCATCACCATCACCATCACCATCATCACCATCACCGTCACCACCATCACCACCACCATTATCACCATTGCCATTATCACCATCACTAAAAAGTACTTAATGTTTATTGAGTTTTTGCCTTATGCTACCCACTATATTTTCTGGAGCCTTGCACAGTAGATCTTTTGCATTTTCATTTAATTATTGAAAAAATTCTTGTGAGACAGCTATTATTATTAACTCAGCTTTACAAATGAACAAACTGAGACTTTAAAAGGGGGAAGCAATTTCCCAAAATCCAAGCAGTCAAAGCCGTCAATCCAGATCTGGCTGACTCTAAATGCCCTGCTGTCATCCATCACACCGTGCCGGGCATGCTGGTAATGAGAACTTTCTTTTAGTTTTAGAGCACTTACACAGGACCAGACAGCCTTGCTCCTAATCACACCTGATGATGTAAGTGCTTTTATTATACATACTTAATAAATAGGACAACGGGGCCACGGTCACACTGCTCATAAAGTTATATGCAGAATTCAAGATTTTATTCCTCACTTGGTGTTCCTTGGAGAGCTGAACTTTAAAAGAAGATCGGAATGCAAATGGTCCTATGTCTTGGCTAGAAGGCCAGTATGTATACCTGTGTGTAGCAGATAACTTCATGTGTGCTATTACTTGGTTCTAGCTACCCCTCTGCAGGCCTGGCTTTACATGTCCATGTAGGTACACACAGAAGTACTGTGATGGCTAGGGGCCCTTTTATCAAAGCTTGGTATAATGGGGATGAAGAACTCTGTTGGCTTGAAATGAGAGTTCCAGGCTTCCCCAGGCAACACTATATAGGATGATCGCAAAAGAAGCACTGGGAATACCCACTCATGTGTGGGAAAAGAGGGAGCATGTTGTTCCATGCCATCCTGCCAACAGGTGACAGTTATTCTCTGGGATGAAACCAGGAGTAAATTGACAGAATGGATCTGGGTACCCCTCTCATCTCCTTTCCTGGCCCCTGGGCTCACCATCTACCTTTGTCTCTAGCTGCCAGGGTCTTTCACCACTCTCTAACTATTGCTAAATTCCTCACTGTCTTCATCATGTTCTTATATAGAAGTACCCCATAATTATGTCAACTCTTTATATCAAATTAAGACAACTGACCTGTGGAGAAAACTTTTCTGATTCACAAATTTAAATATAAGAAATGTCCCGTTTAATTATAAAAATGAATGTATATTGAGTTATGTTAAAATTGTCCTTGGCAGGGGCTGGAGAGACAGCTCAGAGGTTAAGAGCATTGACTACTCTTCCAGAGGTCCTGAGTTCAATTCCCAGCAATGACATGGTGGCTCATACCATCTATAATGAGATCCAATGCCCTCTTCTGGTGTGCAGGCAGAACACTATATACATAACAAATAAAATAAATAAATCTTTTTAAAAAAATTGCCCTTGGCTAGAAATATACAGCCAAGCTAGGTGTAGTGAAAATTTCCTACAATCCCAGCACTTGAGTGGTAGAGGCAGGTAGAGTAGGAATTCAAGGCCACCCTTGGCTATATATTGAGTTTGAAACTAGTCTGGGCTATGTGAGAATATGCCTCAAAAATACACAAATAAATAAAACAAAGGCAGGAAATGGGACACATGAAGGGACAAAGGAAATATATAATCAAGTGAAGCTCATCAACCTTCCACCTATTTGTTCAAACTTCAGTCTCTAAATGTCAGTCTCTAAAGCCAGGTTCCTCATTAAATGTGACATAAAAATTACTTAAGTAAATTGGTACCCTCTAAGGTGCCAGTGTTCCAGGGCCTCTTGACAGCCAGGCAGTGTGGTACATGAAGGGACCTCTGCTAGCCAGTGTAAGAAAGACCTGTTATAGAGCCAAAAAAAAAACTACTGCTGCCTCCTGCCACATGTCTTTAGAGCATTTTATCTTGCTTTTTCCTATAGAGAAATCACTGGGGTATCTATAATCTATAGAATTACAGATAGCATGGACACTCTATGGTGAGAAGTCCTCTCTTATAGTATAAATTATAAGCTACCTCCTTTTGAGTCAAGCTCCATGCAGGCTTTGCAAACCTCGATAGCTAATCTTCTCGATAATCCATCAGCTTTTTTTTCTAAGTGAATGGAAGCATTCACTCATTCATCCAGTCGTTTACTTATTTGATACATTTATAATGAGCATTGTGCTAGCACCAGGACTAAGAACAAAACAGTTAATGGAGTCTGGCATGACAATATGATTAGTGCTTAAATGAGAAAAAAGAATAAGGTGTGGCAGGGCCTTGGGGAGTTGAGGGGATTGCCTGGAGGCTAGGACAATACAGCTGAGAACTCCATGTTATGTACGTCAGCAGGCAGAGGAGGTGGGGGTTGGAATGGGCTGGAATTTTAAAAATGCATGCAGGATAGGTTTCATAGAGAAGATGGTAATGGTGAATATTTGGAGGTGTGAAGAAGTCATCTGGGGACCCAGAAGACCAAAAGGCTATGCATTGTCTACTGGAGAGAGAGGACAGGCCTAGAGCCATCCTGAACAGGGAAACACTAGTGTGGCCAGAATAGAAGTAGCAGAAGATGAGCTACATACAGGAAGATTGGGGAAGGTCTATTGCCTGCTGCTCTGAGTGAGGCTGCCAGAGAGTTTTATCAGTTGTAACACTGCTCTGCTTGGCTGCGACTGCTGAAGACAGAGTGTATGAGAAGTGAAGGAAGGGCATAAAAGCATTTTCATTTTCTTTTCTGCAGCAATGACAAAAAGCAACTTAAGGGAAGAAGGATTTTCTGGGTTCATAGTTGCAGGTTATAGTCCATGAAAGCAGAAGCAGGAGTTTGAAGGAGCTGGTCACATTACATCCATAGTCAGAAGAAAATAATAAATGCATATATGTTACTTCTCAACTGGCTGTATCCCAGGAGCTTAAGGAATAGTACTGCCCACCGTGGATCTGTCTTTCCACACCAATTAATATGATTAATATCTCACAGCCATTGTCAGGGATCCTTCTTTCAGGTTATTCTGGATTTGCCAAGTTGGCATTAAAAACAAAGCACCACAGAGAAGAGTTGACAACTTGCAGATATGCAGCAAAATGTGTCTGCTCGTTCTCTACAGCCACAGGCAGGGGCAGCCTTGCCAAGGGACCTGATCCATAGGAGCCCAGTATGCCCCCAAGGGAAAAATGGAGGCCCATTCAGACCAGGGATGACAGAGAGAGCACTGTAGCAACCCATCCTGCCTCCTGTGTCCCCGAAGATGTTCTGTGTTCAGCATACACCTCCTCCCGAAGAAGAAGCATGGCTATCTTTCCTGATGTTCTGAAGGGACTTTGAGACCCAAGCAAGGAATTTGGATTGACACACCAGGGAACCAGAGGCATGAAATGCCAGGTAGATGCTTCAGCAGCTGATGTCATAGAGGAAAGGCCCCCCGGTGCTCACAGCTGGGAGATGGAGGCACCTCCATAGTGGCCACAGCTAGTCTGCAGAATTCCCCAAAGGCACAGCAGGCTAGATGCCCCAATGCAATACCTCGCTGTAAGAAATCCAGAAAAAAAAAGGGTAGGAGATAGAATGGTAGTGGATGTGTGCCTCGTCAAGGGAATGCTAAATAGAGGCTTAACTAGATCTCTGGGTACAACCAAGGAAAAACAAACAAGCATGAATTTGAAATGATAAACTGCTTTCCATTAAAGTGGTTTGGGACTCAGAAATTGAATAATGTTCTAGAAATAATGAAAGCTAGATCTTTTACAACCCTCCTTTGTGAGTGTGCGAATTCAAATCTTCACAAGAATGTACCACTGAAAAGAATGCTGAGATGTGGCCTAGGACTAAAGCAAATTAAACGCCACATTCTTTATGAATCATCCGTACTATATGCACTCTAGAACAGTGAGGACCGAAAAATCACAAATGAAAGCCACTAAATGTCCCCAAACCACATTTCATAGGACCTCTCCTTCAGTTCTGCACAGTTCATGTGAGTCACCATAGCTTGACTAACCTGGGCTTTATGCTAAGCAATGGTACTTATGAAATCATGATTCAATGCCGTTGTGATTTTTGTAGTAAAGTTCTCACCCATGAAAATCATCTATAGCATACTACCATGTGGGAAATACCCAATGGGCCACATCTTAAGAAAAGTCTGTATGATATTCATCAGTGCTCTGAAGTGTTGCTACAGTTTCTGTGTGTCTCCCCTAGTTTCTTGTGTTAGCACCTTAATTCCTCAGATCTGCAGGGTTAGGGGGTGGAGCTCCATGGAAAGTGTTTGGGTCAGAGGTGGATCCTCAGGATTGGATTAGTGCCCTTTTGTGGGAGTCAGTGAGCTGTCTTAGAGCTGGACCCCTGTGGCAAGACAGGGTTTGTTGCTAAGAGAGGCAGTTCCTTGTGTTTTGTTTCTTTCTCATGCACCTTTTGCCCTTCTGCTTTCTACCATGATCTTAGGCTTCCCAAACCTTCTGTGCTGTTAGCTTATTTAAAATTTCTCTATGTATAAATCACCCTATCTCAGCTATTCTGTTCTAGCACAAAACAGACTAAGGCAGGGGCTCAGGCTGAGTGTGAGGTGAGGACATTGAAGATCTCCTCAGCCATCACAGCAGTCCTTGCCTGCATCAGTTCTGCAGCATTCCCTACACAGTCATTCAGTCTGTGTTTGAACAGCTCTGTGGACAGAGTTTCACTGCCCCCAAGCTTTAGTCCTGGTTTGAATAGCCCTAGTACAATGTTGGATGCTGGTTCTTATTCTCAACTAAAATGGACGTGTGTCAACAGGGAAATCAATGGACTGTGAGAGAAGGCAATCCATTCACCTCTGGCCACCACTGAGAAACTAGAAAGAGAGAATGCAATCAGCAGAAGAAACAATGAAGAGAAGCCAAAAAGAAATCTATACATCTCCTGTCATAATAGCTCTCCCCAGAAATAACTCTGTGTTTTCCAATTGACTCACGGGACCTTGAGGGGTTTATGGGTCCTCCTTCTACCTTTTTTTTTTTTTTTTTCATTTAAAAAATAACTTTGTGCTTTCTTCACAGTGAAAAGCTAATTGTAACTTTCCAGCAAGCCATCACTGACTGACTCTGGTTATTTTGGGAAGAAGAACTCCCACAACTTTAAGGAAGGGCGGAAAGGTCACGATACTGAGAGGAATCCTCAGAAACTTACAGACAAGAGGGAGTTCTGTCTGCAGCTGGCTCAGGTAACCTCTGACCCTTTGATAGAACTGAAAGGGGGTCTAATGATGCCAGAGAGGGGCTCAGTTGGCTTGCAGTGAAAGTCTGGGGAACCCCTGCTGGGTTCAATCCAGCCCTGTGCATAGACATCTTTCCTGAGCTCCCACAGAACAGAGAGTTTTCACGGTGAAAAATGACCCAGCCTGGGCGGCAAGGCAAAGTAGTACTGGAGTTCTATGGGAGCCCAGCTCTCCCTCAGCAAGGACCAAAGGACAGCATCCCCTATCCACAGCCTCTGCAGCGGCCAGAAGACCTCCCCTGCAGAGTTGATCCCTGGTGTCAGCCACACCCTCTGCTCCTTTTTTCTGCTTCCTCCCACCTAGGCTCTGCATTGACCAGCCTGATAGCCTTAGATCATTTAACCAGACCATATGTTTTCTCATCAATAATAGGGGACAACCATCCTTTTTCCTCAGTAATTCATGTACCTTTCATTTATGTATAAAAATGTTTTACTTCCAGTAATTTAATATGAAGAATTAGCTTAGATGAAGTATGAGAAGTTACTTCCTAAGATCCAAAGATCACAAGGGAAATAGCTCTCAATATAATTTAATTAAAAAATTTTATACCTCTTCTGAGTTTCTAGGGAACAGTGTGGAAACAAAATGCTTGGCCCTTGAACTTATTAACTCTCTGTATGGGAAGGGAAAGTAAACTGTTGTCCCATCTCTACCCTCAAAGCATGGGGCAGTTTCATTGTAAAACAGGGGCTGTTAGGAATCTGCCCACTGTGGGATTCCATCAGCCTGTAGAGCCCCCAATCCTAGAAGCCTGGAGTTGAATAAACAATGAGTAAGTCCCATAGTGATGACAAAGCAGCTTCCCTGAGGTAGGCACCAGCCTAGGAAGGTGGCATTAGCACATTAATGTCAAGTTGGCTGATTTCTTCCTGTTTCATGAGCATCTGTCTGTAGGGAAGAAGGAAAAGAGTAGCTGCAAGCTTTGGTTTGGTTACTAGGAGAGCATCCGTGATCTCCAGGGTTACTTTATGTTCCCAACCAATTGGCCAAGGAGAGTTTTAGGGCAGTGGAGAAAGTAATAGCCCATCTCAGCATGTCCAATATGGAGGTCTTAGGGCAGAGGATCCCAGTAGAAAGCAGAAGGATGAGTGGATGAGTAGAGGGCAGAGAGCAAACTAGCTCTTGGGGCTCAATTCAAAACATAACCAACGAAGCCTATTTAAAGGTGCTTGAGATGTATCTCAGTTGAAAGAGTCCTTATCTAGCATGCGTGAAACCCTGGTATGCTTTTGCGCTGTGTAAAACCAGGCATGGAGAGAGTGTGCCTGCAATTCCAGAACTCTGGAGACAGAGACAGGATGCTGGAGCATTCTGATAAAGTCATCAATGCCTTCCACATCGTCAAGACCGAACTCAATTCTTCTTGTCACATATGGGAAAGCTCCACGATAACCCTCAGCTTCTAATGGTCATACTTGTGGGCAGCCTACCCAACCCTTCACACATAAGCATACTATACCAGGCTTGGTCTGTATAACCAGGAGCATTTTGAGATGATGGTGCACTCAAAGTCAGCTTCTAAAATAGTCACCTCCATCTTGAGAGTCTCTGTATTCATTCCCATACATTTCCCTTCCCTCTCCCTCCCACCTCCCTTGCTCAGAGAGATGTCAGATGCCATATCACAAAGCCCTTCAGAAAGTCTACATAGCAAAGAACTGAAGCCTGCTGAGAATTGCAATAGTAAGCTTCTAATAGGATTCTCCAACCCTATCTGAGT
Source organism: Cricetulus griseus (assembly GCF_003668045.3). Lineage (NCBI taxonomy): Eukaryota > Metazoa > Chordata > Mammalia > Rodentia > Cricetidae > Cricetulus > Cricetulus griseus. The sequence goes on along the minus strand of NC_048598.1, from coordinate 36,921,183 downwards.
CTCCAGAGACCCTAAGCCTCAGTTCACAGCCTAGCTGAAGTCTTGCAAGAGACCAGGAGTCACCACTGCCCACTTTCTAGCTACTCCAAGATGCTCTCATCTCAGAAGCTGTGTGTTAAGTGTGTGTTCCTTTGAGCCACCATGCTTTGAAATAATTTGCTATGCAATGCTAGATAACTAATACACTTGGCATTTCCTATTACTTGACACAGCTGGTCACCTCTCCACCCTTGAACATCTTTTTCAGTGGCTTCCATGATATCATGCTCAGTGTTCTGTCTACCTTTGCTGGCTCTTCTACTTCTGCCTAACTCCTTACATTGGAGACCCTGACACTTGGCTTTGGTCCTTCCTCTTGTCTGTCTATGCTCATTCCTGGTGATGTCATCTCATCTTGTGACTCTAATTACCATCTATATGTTGTCAACTCCAAAATTCTTTATCTTGGTCCAGATCTTTCTCCCAAACCTCTGAGTCATATAACCAACTGTTCACATGATTTCTCCACTTGGATATCAAACACAAAACTCAAATTCAATATGTTCAAGCAAGAACTCCTAAGTCATCCCACCCGGATCTGTGTCATAGTCTATGTCTAAATCAGTCAATGCTGAACTGATGGCAGCTCCATCTTCCTGACTATGCAAGACAAGATTCTCCTCCCATTCTTCTTGGGCTTCACATCCAATCGCCAGTGAGTCTTATTCAATCTAACTGCAAGAATATAAAAGAGCCAGCCCCATCCTCAGAGCCTTGAAGATGGTACAAAGGAAGGGCTACCAAGGATAACAATAACATGTTAACTCCTACAACATGGAGACTCTTCAATACTTTGCATAAATCTATCATGTCTAATCCTCATGACAACACTGTAAGAAAAGTTCTATTAACCCCATTTGTACAAATGACATACACTGTGGCAAAGAAAGGTTTAGTAATTTTCCTATGGCCCCATGACAGGTAAATAGTAGTAAAGGCCAGATGAACTCAGGCATCCCCCTCCGACAGACTGTGTTAAGTGACAAGCACACGTCAGATGAAAACCCTGAAGCATTTAAACAACACCTGCAACTATGTAAGCTTCAGCATTCCACAAAGAAAACCCATTCATGCTCGCTGGCACCATCTGCATTATAACCCTCAACACAGATACTCACATTTAAGTCATCATTTCACAGACTTCATTTTTACACCCTGAAAAACCAGCTCCACACCTTCCACTACATTAGTTTCTTATTATTCATTGCTAAGCATAGCATTCAAACCCACCAGCCTCTCACAAACTTCTCTTGCTGAGCCTTCTCAGCCTGACCCCCTCAGCCTCTATCACCTTCTCCCCATTTTTTTTTCAGTTTCCGTTAATTTCTCCAGGGTCTCACATTTGCTTCTGCTGTCCATTCTGTTATCTTATTTCTAATGCACTCTTTTAAATGCACTCTTGGTAGTTGAATACATTTGTTTCTACCCACCTGCTACTTCCCTTTGCTTCTTCTTGATTTTAGTCACTGAGAGTATGATCACCAAGATTGCATAAAGTCCTATTTAATAAGTGTCTTAAATAAGCTCAGCATTATTGTGTTCTTGAGCATAGAAATGGCATCTCTGAGAAATCCAAAGACTTAAGGACATCTTGGTCCAGAGGGGACTCGGAATTCTGGAGAGATAAACTGTCCTTCTTGAACAAAGGGATGCTCTAGCCAAGGAGTCAGCCAACCCTAATTAAACCTTTAGAAATTCTGAGAAGATTATAAAGATCCCTATAGTTTGGATGAAACGAATAATGTTTTGTGGAAAAGATGGTCTGGGTTGTTCTGGAGGAATGAATAGGTCATAGGTGATGGAAGCTATGTATGCAAAAGCATGGAAGCTAAAGTGTTGGTAAAGTATCAAGGAAAGCAATCCAGTTGAAGACACATGGGAAAAAAGATTGGGTGAGATTGATGTGGACATGGTTTGGGTGTATTCCCCCAAGGATTCAAGTTCAGAAGTTTGGTCCCCAGAATGGCTATCTTGAGGTGGTGGTGCCTTAAAGAGGTGGACCTGAGTGTAAGGTAATGATGTTATTGGGAACACTGCCTTGGGAAGGAATTAATGTAATTCTTGCAGAACCCTGGTTAGTCCTTTATAGAGGACTATTACAAACTAGCAGAACTGGTGTTACCCACTCTCTGGTGCTTCCTGGATTATCGTATGATCTCTCCCTTTTACCCATGCTCTCACCTTTATACAATCCGCCATGATGTGACATGGCTGAGTTAATGTGGGTATGCCTAATCTTGATCATTTGGGTTCCAAATCTGTGAGCTAAGTGCACCCCTTTTTGTTTATACACAAACCCAGCCTCCAGCATTCTATTATGGCAGCAGAAAACAAAGCTAGTATAGAACCCCAAAGCTTTTGATGGCAGAGCAGAGAGAGACTGGGGGTTACATTCTGGATGCACCACACTGATTGTGCATCAAACCTTCTGTGACAATCTGCCATAGAAGATACTTAAGAAGAATGTTCTGTGCTTATCTTTCCAGATTTAATGGGGCCCTAGAAAGGCTTTCCTCTATCCGCTCAGTCCCTTACCCAGCAGAGAAGTCTGTCCCTCCAGTGAGGCTGTGGTATGGAGACAAAGAAAGCAGGGGAGAGGAAAGGAGGATGGGAGAGGGGTGGGGGAGGATGGTTGATTTAGAAATGCTGGCCTTGGGCTGTGGCACCTTTGATAGACAAATCCGACAGCCTCTGTCCTTTCCAGGAGCCAAGCCAAGCCTGCATGAAGAGTTCAGCCAGTACCTGAGGCTGTCCAAGTACGTAAGGCTGCACCCAACTCTCTCTAAGATCTATCTTCAGCCTTTAGCATCTTCCAGATGCCCCTGGCATCCAGCTCCCAGGAAGGTTTAGCCATTGGAGACTGTAGCATGAAGCTGGAGTATAGAATGGAGTAAGAATCCAGCGTACTTTTTTCACTTTTTCTCTTGGCTATGGTCAGCATTTTATGGCAACGGTCTCCTTTGTCATTGTGGCTTCCCTCCCACAGACCCTCTTTGAAGTCCTAGGCAACACCACAAGGTAAGACCCTCCTGGTCACTAGCCTCTAGGTTCTGGCGCCCAACTTCCCCCAATGTAGAGACAGTGCTGGCTGCCTGTTCTGGGCAGATTCCTGTATCTTCTATCGACATTAGGCGATCACAGTATTACATTAACAGTCCCTGCTTGATACCTGAAAGCCTCATTGATTGGACCCTGACTAATACAGGAACAGTTGGAGGAGAATGGCAAATGCTGTGTGTTTTACAAGATGACTCTGGAGGTTGAAGAGATGACTCAGCAGTTAAGAGCACATGTTGCTCTTGCAGAGAACCCAGGATCAGTTGCCAGCACCCATATAGCAGCTCACAACCATCTGTAACTCCAGTTCCAGAGGATATGGTATCCTCTTATGACCTCCACTATACAAATGTGGTGCACAGACATGCATGCAAGCAAAACACCCATCCATACACATAAAATAACTATTTAAAAAATGTAATGATGACTCTGGGCTACTATGAAACTACTGATAGGAGAAGAAATATAAATTTAAACCACCTAGGAGGCTCTTTCAACAGCCCCATTGATATGGTTCAATGAATAGGGAGTCAAAAAGATAAAACTAAATTCTGTTTTAGAGGTAGAAGTTAAGCAACTTGGTAATACATTAGATGGACTGTAGCAAAGAAAGGAATCGGTGATGACAACTCTGTATCTTTGATGCCAGCAGCTGGGTAGAAAGTGTGGAGTTATGAAAATAAGGGCAGAGGCAGTTTGGGAGTCAGTAGCATATCAATCATCTCCTTCATGAAACCTCCACTGACCCTTACAGAGGGAAGCAATTTCTCCCTTTTTTGTAACCACAGGACACTGGAAATATACTGTGATTATATTTGCATGCAGTTTGACTCCTTTTCCTTGTTGGAATATTCTGTGCTGCAGTTCTCGGCATCACGTTCATCTCTGTGACCTGCACAGCACCTAGAGCTCTCAAATGTTGAGCTTCGGGGCAAACACCTGGTGTCAGCCACAGAATGGAGCAGAACCATCTCTAGGCAACAGACATCAGGTTCCAGTCACTGACTATTCAAAACCGCAGGGCTTTCAGTGAACACATTCAGTCTTTGCTAACAGTCCTTGATGTCTGCCCCTGACTCACAGATCCAACACTCCTCTGTCTGTGGCAGCTGTCCCTGACCTCCACCCCATGAGTGTTTCTCTGCTCAGTGCATGATGCCATCCACTGTAGTCAAAAGGACACAGAGAGCGACAGACGTCTGCACAACAGAACCAACAGCCATCTCCAAACAGCATGGATGGTGCATCTCTTGCAAGATATCTCCTCCTTAAAAGCTCTTATTAGAAGCAAAAGAGTTCCCCTCTCCTCTGGTCTCCTCCACTGAAGGTGCTCCGTGGTGTTCGTGCACCAGTAGTGGGAACCTTGACTGCATCACTGAGCATGCCCCACTGAGAAGCATAGAGGGAGGATGCCCTTCTACATATCTATCAGAGCATCCCTGACTGGCTCCAGAGCACCGTAGTGAAAGCCACCGTCCCTAAGGGAAGGTCTTGTGAAGTCAAAAAGGAAGGTCCCAGAAACACAGCAAAAATCTTCTTGCCCATCCTCTTCCAAGTCACAGGCAGCCTCACCTACATGACTCCAGCAGCTGCAACCTCTCTCGGTCATCTTTGCTTCCTACCACAGCCTCTTCATTTCTGTGTTTAACTCATCGACAGCTCTGCCTTTGCTCTAAGTACCCCCCTTCAATCCTGGGTACATCATTTTCTCCATTTTGTTCTCTCCCTCTAGGCAACACTGGCATCAGCCCCGGTGACAAATGTTTACTGGGTGCCCCCTGTGGATGAAACACTCATGGAAATGAGTCTGGTCTTCCTGGAGCTGACTCTCCAAATGAAGGTACAAGACAGAAAGGAAGACATGTGTGCCACCCACAGTCACAGGCCACCATGTAGCACCTCTCTGGAATGTACCCATGCATAAAATTCCATTGTTCTGCACATGGTCTTCACTCCCCAGATCTTCAGAAAGCCACTTTCGCTCTCTCCTTCCTTAGTCATACCACACAGTTCATCCTCAACCCCTGTGGGTGCCACGTTTATGAATTCGCCCACTCACTAAAATATCTGTAACATCCAAATCAATACTCATGGCTCATCTGCATAGACCCAAGGTAGCACCAAAAAAAAAAAAAATTGAGTCACTCACTGCCCACATTCATCCCCAGCTGAGGTGAGACAAGGTAGCTGATGTGTCTGCCTGTTTCAGATCTTAGACTATAAACAAGCTCTTCTCATGGGCTACTTCATGTTCCAGTTTTATGTTACTGTTGGTGATTTTGCTGTGTAAAGTGGCCCTGAGCATTGTGTTGAAGTGCTCGCTGCCTGGTGTTCTAAGCATAAGAAGGCTGAGGTGTGCCTCACAGAGAAAGCACACAGGTAAGCTTCACTCAGGAGTAAGCCAAGTGCTGTTGGCTGTGAGCTCAGTGCTGATGAATCAACATTATATATTAAATATGATGTGTAAGAGAAATATGTATACAACAAGGCTCTATATTGATTTCTTGTTGGAAAGGCTATGAAAGAGGCTCACAGGACCTAACCCTGTGTTTCTGCTCTCCTAGGAGCAATAGCACAACATGGGCTAATTCAGCATTTGCAGGTTGCAGGGACCTCACTGTACATAACAACATGGATAATGAACACCCAGACAATGAGCATCCATGGCAATTGGCGCTCTGTGTTGGAGGCAGGGAGCATCTAGAGTGCAGACAGGGCTAGTTTTCTCCCAGTGCTACTGAGACCACTCCTAGATTGTGACTTTTAGTTCCGAGCACTCCACTCCATGAAGACACTAAAAGCTGGCAGCCAAGAAGACCAAAGGTCTAGGGTACTTAACCTCTAAGAGACCATCACAGGATTCTATGTTTCCATCTTGGGAAGGAAAGACACAGAAATCAACAAACCTGGGGGTGCATACATGGAGGAAAGATGACCAGGCTGATAAGTCCTCCAAAGGGAAAGTCAGGACCCAGGAGTAAAATAACAAGGAAAGATCTCATCTCAGTCCAGAGATATGAGACCCAATGGTGAGGGAAGTAGTCAGCCATGAAAATGAGGCCCCTGTCATTTTAGGTGACAAAGACCAACAGGTTGTACTGAGGAAACACAAGCACTGAGTAAATATTTGAGAGTCTTGGTGTTCTGTGAAAATAATCCCACCCATAGTGGGATTCAAGACTCTTCAGAGCAAGATCCCTGTCCCGTCACAAAAATTACCAAGCCTCCAGTCTCCATGCATTCTGGAAATCAGGGGATGCCGTCTGCCCTGGGTACTGTGTCATGAGGTTCTTGCTGCTGAATAAAGAGCTGAACTGGGGGTGGCTGTCTTTTCCCTAGGGACAGAGCAGGAGTTCTGAGTCCTGACTCTGGTGGTTGAAGGGAATATGGGGAAGAGGTAGATCATCCATTACCCCCAATTCAACGCAGAGACGTTTCCATGAGAACACATCCTTTTACAACTCAAGCTGAGCTGAAAACATTAGTAAGGGAATCAGCCCTTTTTCCAGTCATTTTAAAACTGTAAACCTCTGTGAGAAAGTGATTTGACTGTCAAGGGAAAATACAGGGATGAAAAGCAAAATTCCTGTCACCATGAAGCACTCAGGGGAACAGCCCCAGTGCACTTTGTGGTGATGACAGGAGCCAAAAGGTGACACTCACCCTCCCACAGAGAATCCTTCCACCTCACCTACTTCCTTCCTAGAATCTAGGCATCTAGAGATAGACAAGCAAGAAAATTCAGAAGGATTCCCAGAGACCATGCTTCCCATCAGCTGCTATCCCCTGTGCCAACACTGGGGTCCTCTGTGTCCTTGGAAAGGGCCAGGGCACAGAGATCTTGTGGGTGGCCTGTTGTGAAAGTTGGTATTTGCCACCTTGAATTTTATACATAAGCCCCCAAAGAAAGACAGGAGCTAGCCAATTAAATGTCAATAGACTGAGGTTCTGCAGTAGGGTATCCAGAGACAAGACCAAAAGCCTAAGAGCAGTCCCCATTCTGAGGACAAACACTCATGGAGGAGAAAGGGAACACACATAGAAACTGTTATCAGCCAGTCACTTAGCTGAGAGACCCCACAGGTGCTACAGGCCATAGCAGTGCACAAAACCAACAAGTTGCAAAGTTCTCATATGGGGATGCTGTGTGGGAAAACTAATTTGATTCTGCTAACCTACACTGCCCACTAAGGTAGTTAGTTACTCAACACATGTCTCTATTTAATTTAAATAAAATGAAATTTACAGCGGAACTCCTCTGTCACAAACTCACAATTCAACTTGGGAGTAAACAGTTCCCGTGGCCAATGGCTTCCACGTTATCTAGAGAATTTCCATCATTATAGAAAGGTTCATTGTGTAAGTCCACTGATTACTCACTTCCGCATCCTTTAAATGCTCTATAGTGAACTTCAAATTCACTCTCAAGCTTCAGATTAGGGCTCAGCCCTCGCCTGAATATCGGGACTCATTTTGGTGTTCTCACCTCACGGGGGAAATATAGAAGATTCACGGAACAAGCTTTTTCCAAGCCCTTGTCACAAGCTGTACCCTCTAACAGCTAGCTAAACCCCTTATGCCTTTGCCAGTTTAACTTCTCACCTGTAGGATTCAGTCAAAATGTCACTTCCTTGAGGCCCTGCTTATTCCCGTAGATAAGCTAGGTCTCCCGATTCCTCAGAGAAGCCTGTGGCTTAGCCATCAATATTGATCGAATATTGGAGGTATCAACAGTAATTGCCCACTGCACTGAACTGCTTGTAGTAGCCTTTTATTAATGACTTATTAGATAGAGGAATATATACATGGATGGATGCTTGCATGTATAAATTCATGAACAGATGGATTGAGATGGGTGGCTGGACAAATGGATGCATGAACACAGGTGTGTGAACAGAGGAATAGCATGTTGTTATAATTCCCAGCCTTGTTAGTTGACAAAGTTTAGTTTGTAAATTATAGGAAAGCAGGAAATTTGTTTCCCTATCTGTCTCCTCTCTTTTCAGTATTGTAAGTGATAAAGACTATTTGGGAACTATGGGGGGGAAAGGAGGAAATGATCCAAGGAAAGAAGGAGAGACCAGAGAGAGAAGAGGGAAGGGGGAAGGGAGGAAGGTTGAAGGGAAAGAGGAGAGAGCTAGAGGGAGAATAACAGCAAGGAAAATCAAAGTTAAGGAGAGGTAGGTGAGGAGATAAAAGATGCCAAGTCTCTACTAGGAGACAGGGGAAACAGTGGTATTGCTGTGTAAAAGACTAGCTGGGGCGCTAATGGCACTGAGCTGTCAAGCTTCAACTGTGCAATGCTAGAACAATCATCTCCCACCACCAACCCAAGGATAAGCTGATAAAGCTCCCCTGAGCAGCCTCATCTCTGTCATACTATTCCCCAACTCAGTGAAATGAGAAATTTTCACAAGTGCAAATTAGCTTTTTATTACAATTAGCAGCCTCACACAAGTCTCACCTGCCTCAGTGGAATGTGATATTTCATCTGAAGCATTCCTAATCATAACCCAATGGGGGAGACGCTGATTCAGTTCACTGCCTGCTTTTCAACAGATTTCTATGGAGTAATTTTTATTCTTTACTCTTGCTAGTTGTCCCCAAGGAACTCAAGGCAATTTACAAACTTTTAATTCTCATGACACTCTGGAGGCGAGGGAGGTTAAAAATCTACATGAGAGGATTCGGCACCTTTCTTTGCTAGACAGAAGAGACCAACCCTGTCCCCAGAGCCTACTCTCCTGGGCTTACGGAGGGAAGGGCGTCATTAAAAAGGAGATGACTAAAAGAAGAAAGGTGGTTGGGGTGGGAGACTGTTGTGAAAGCAGGAACGGCATGTGTGTCCTTGGTGAAGAGGAAGAAGAAGGTGAAAGCTGAACACAGAACAGAGCTTGGGGTCAGGGAGACGTGGCTCGGGGGAGGAGGGGGATCTTGAGCCAGGAGCACTGGGAGGAAGGGCATCTCTTCCAACACAGGAGGAGAATTATAAAGGGTCCCCAGGGAGAGCAGATGTTTGAAAAGAGCATTTTGAGCCAGTCATGGTGGCACACATCTGTAATGGCCAGCCTGACTGCCAAAAGACCTGTCAAAAAGACCTTGTATCTTGTGTCTCATAGAAAGACCATGTATCAAAAAGCCGAAACTATGAAGGGAGGGGAATGGAGAGAAGTGATGAGGAGGAGGGGGAGGCTCTTCCTCTCTTCTTGAGAGCATTTTATGATTTTTTTAAAAAAAGAAAACCTAGAAATCAATTTTGTATACATATTTGTTTTGAGACATTAGTTTGCTGTGTAGCTCTTGCTCAGGCTTATTTTGAACTCAAAGCAATCCTCTTGCCTTAGCCTTCTCAGATTATCAGAAATTGCAATTGTATAGGTGAGGATAGCAATCACTGGGGACAATACAGCCTGTGTCTGTCCCACCCGCTGAGCCTTTTTCCCATCCCCACTCTACTTTGCAGCAAAGGAGCCCATGCAAGTAGTCAACTACTAGGCTATTACCAGTCTGGCTGGAGCAGAGCAGCCTGGCAATGGGTTTGGAATTAATGTGGACTATGAACACTCCCTATTAGCTTTGACAGCAGCACAAATTTAAGAGAAGCTCCTCTTTATTAGCTAAGTCTTTGTATAAAACAGAGTGGAGAATAGGGTGGACCATCAAGTCCGTTGAGACAATCCCTACCACTTCCAATTGTAGAACTTTAAGACACAGCTTTATCACTGCTGAGATCCCTGGACACCTTGGGTTTTCATCAAGTGCTGTCATTTCTACTTTGAATTCTTTTTGTTTGTTCTTGTTTTGTTTTTTCGTGTGTGTTTTTCGAGACAGGGTTTCTCTGTGTAGCTTTGGAGCCTATCCTAGCACTCGCTCTGGAGACCAGGCTGGCCTCGAACTCACAGAGATCCTCCTGCCTCTGCCTCTGCCTCCTGAGTGCTGGGATTAAAAGCGTGCACCACCAACGTCTGGCTCCACTTTGAATTCTTCATTCACTATTATCTATCTATTGTTCTAGCCCAAGTCACCATCATGCCCCACTCCAACTATTCAGAGAACCTCTTTACTGTTCACCCAGCCTCTACTCTGGCCTCTCCCACACATACCTTCCTTCCTGAAGCCCAGAATGAGTTTTTGAATCTCTATACATAACGTTCTACACCCTTCACAGGAAACCTAGGCACTCAGTAGTGCCCGCTGCCCCATCCAAGCCTTGTACTAAGCCTTCCTTCCTTCCCCTTACCAATTCTAGCCAACCCGGCTTCCTGTTGTTTTTTAACACATCAACATCTCCCATCTCAAAATCATCTGCAATTGCTCTCCCTTGGTTTCAAACACTCTTCAGGCTGGCTCAGCATGTCAATATTCTGGGTGCCCTATCCCCAAAAGCCCCCTCCTCAGTTACTACCACAGAAAGTTCTAGGGGTGGCCACAAATTTCTAATGTCCCTCCAGAGAGCCCTTCCATTTCCCTGCTTCAGCTCTTGCATTTGCACTCACCTCTGCAGCTAGGGTCCCACATTCTAGCTCCTGGGGGCTCCCACCTGTGTGCATTTGCCTTAGGAAATTCTCCATCTCTTGTAAGCCAATCCCTATTCCGTTTTCGCTGCTTTCTGTTAATCTCAGATTCGTCTGTCTATCCTGGTTCCTGGACTTGCAGTCTTTAATCTGCAATTTTTAATTTAATTAAAGACAGTAATCTTTAAGTAATTCTTCATATACAGCTCATAACTCATTTCTCCATGGTGCACACAATGTGTAAGAAGGGCTTTCACAGTCACCTAGCTAATCAGTAAGCTGGTGGCTATTTAAATAGCCGTATAAAGGTAAAATGCATGTGCTTTCATATAGTTTTCATCTGATTTTTTAGTTTGGTGTTTGTGAGCTCAAATTCCAGATTTATAGTTTTCATCAAGTTTGGAAATGTTCAACCGTCATTTTTTTCAAATAGTTCTTTTTGGTCCCTTCTCTTTCTTCTCTCCTTTGTGGACTCCAATTACACACATAGTGTGCTACTTATAGTTTCAGAGCTTACAAATGCTTTGTTCGATTTAAAATTCCTCTTTCTTCCTGCTTCCTTTTTTTTATATTCTCTATTGTTGCAACTAAGCTCACTGAACTTTTCTTCTGCAAACTTAATCCACCATTCATCACATTGGTGGATCTTTTATCTCACACACTGTAGTTTTTAAAGTGTGAGTTAGCTTTGGCTTTTCTACATCCTTTAAGTCTCTTAGTATTTGGGGTGTATATAACACAATTCTTAGTATTTTTAATGTCTAATCCTGATACCCGTGTCAGTTCTGACTGTTGCATGGGTTTTATGTTACCACTTAGTCCATGTCTGGTCTTACTTCTTGAATGGTAGACATTTTGAATTTTACCTTGCTTGATGCTTAAGTTTTCCCCAAAAATATCTGTAAGTGGTTTGTTGTTGTTGTCATTTTCCTGCTGAGATACAATCCTTTTATATCGTACACTTAAAACTTGTTAGGCAGAATCAGAAGAATGTCTGCTCCAGGGGCAACTGCTCCCACTAAGATCCTTCTGCATGTTCTGCTAAATGTTCTTCATTTCTGGCTAAGCTGTGGCTAGCAGGCAAGGCTATGGCCCCATGTGAGAACTGGGCACTGTTCCTGCTCTCCTTTCAGGTGGTTAACCTTTGGTAGTACCTTTGTGTACACACTTCCCTCAACTGAATACTCAAAAGGGGCTCTCAACAAATGCCTTGTTACTTTCCTATTACTGTAAAGAAACACCATGACCAAGGCAACTTATAGAAGAAAGTGTATTAGAGGCTTGCTTACAGTTTCTGAGGGTGAGTTAATGACTATAGAGGCAAGGAGCAAGGCATCAGGCAGGCCGGCATGGTACCAGAGCAGTAGCTGAGAGCTACTTATCTACAACCATGAGACAGAGAGCTACCTGGGAATGGCATGAGCTTTCAAAACCTCAAAGCCTACCCTGGGTGACATTCTTCCTCTAACAAGACCACACCCCCTAATCCTTCTTAACCAGCTCTATCAACTGGGGACCAAGCAAATGCATGAGTCTATAGAGGCAATTCTCATTCAAACCAACACAACAAAGTTCTAGAGTCTCCCTCAGCAACTCTCTCTCCTATGTTGTTCTGTCTGGCAAACTCTAACTACTCTGGCCTTCCCAGACTCTTCAGTTTAAGGAATCTACCAGGATGTCAATTCCTAGTGATGTGTCCTAGAATGTCTCTCAAGCTGGACAATCACAGGGCCCACCTCATGTTCTCATCTTTCAAAGATAATTGTACATTGTTTCTGATGACCAAAACTGATGGGGGATGTCCTTCACATGCTGTGAATGTATGTTTCTCTTATTGGTTGATAAATAAAGTTGCTTCAGCCAATGGACAGGCAGGATTTATCCAGGCAGGAAATCCAAACAGGGATAGAAAAAGGTAGTAGGTGGAGTCAGGGAGACTCCATGTAGCTGCCAAAGAAGCAAGAGGCCCGGGCATCATAGGTAAGCCAAGACTACATGGAAATACACAGATTAATAGAACTGGGTTAATAATAATTAAGAGAGAGCTAACCAATAAGAAGCTTGAGCTATAGTCCAAACAGTTTATAATTAATACAAGCCTCTGTGTGTTTATTTGGGATTAAATGGCTGCAGGACCAGGTAGAGCAGAAGCCTCCATCAACACAAGACCTTGTAGATGCTTGTCTCATATACCGAATCTGATTTTTTTTATTGTTTCAAGCAAAAATTTCAATATGGTCCTATTTACCAGAAGCCAAATATCTTTTGTTATTATTATATGCATATTTTAATGAATACACCAAGGTCAGCCCAAGATTCTAAATTGCCAGTGACTAAAACAAACTCTTAATAAATCTAGCACTAAGTTCTAGTAGCTATTCCCCTTTCTTCTGTGTCTATTGCCATCACTATAGTTCAAACTTTGTTAGTTGATTTTTTTCAAAATAACTGCTTCTTAAGAGACGAAAACAAAAATGTGCACTTTAATATAAGTTGCCAGCAGTCCCATGTACATTGGGTTTCCGTGAATTAGGAACAATGTGCTGTGTAGTTACAATATATACAGTGGTAGAAGAAGACTGCCTGTGTACAAAGCCAAGCTCTACAACTGGTGGCTTTATGACCTTAAACAAATCATCTAGGCTCTTTTATATTCATCTTCTGGGCCCTAGCACAGAAATAGTAATAGCACTAATCTCGGAGGACTCTTAGGAAGGTTGAATGAGTTAATATACGTGGAAAGTGTGGGACGGTGCATAGCTCACATTAAGCAGCGTGTGTTAGATAATATAATGGACTTGAATTGATCTGCTCTCTTAGCTTTCAATTTCTCTTTACTTTAAATTATCCTCTAGGGTATAGCTCTTTTAGAACATACTCTCTAAAGTCAAACTCTTATCCTATTATTTATCTACTATAAAACCTTTGATAGCTCCAAAGTGCTCCCTCCCACCCTAAATCTAGCTCTTCTCTCTAAATTCCTCTCCCCTTTCCTCCAACACCACCACTACAAGAATTGTCTGCTCTGGTAATACAGGCTCATTTATCAACTCCCAAATACAACCACTTTTGCCCTTTCTTCACACACCGTCCCAATCTCAATTCTGTTCTTAGCCTCTCCCTCAACACATTTAAAAGTCCAACCGAAACAGCTTCCCCTTCATAAAGACTACCCTGAATACTCTAAGAATATCCATCTCTATGCCCTCTCTATATTGCACCCTGACATCAGCTGTCACTTCCTTTTTTTGGTACTGGCTATTCCAAACCTATGTATCTTGAAGGCACTCGGTAAATATCTGTGCAACTAACAAGTAAATGAACTTGACTCATAGAACTAATGGGGACATCTAGGGCAAAGGAGCATATGGTAAGTTCTTTCTTTGCGGGTAGTTCTTCCTAGAAGCTATGCTCTTATCATGCAAATTGAAGGAAAAACTGAGCTCCAAATATCTGATTACCCCTGGCAGCCTCAAGGGTACAGGAGCACCAAAGGCTAAGAAATCTGGTTGTCAATTGCAAGGCTCTTGAGCCTGTCTAATTAACTCAAGCTTGCTGAGTCAATTGTGCCAAAAAGACACAGAACATCCCACCAAATACAGATGCAGCCACTATCCTCCCCTGGAAATAGAAGCAAGAAGACAGTGCAGGCTTGGGATGTAAAGGAAGAGTGACAGAATGTCAACGTGCAGAAACCAGTTCCCAGCCCTGCCAACCCCACACTAAAATTACCCCTACTTTCTTCTGCTCAAAGGTGGGAAATAGGGGCAAAGGGAAGGTCTGGCACCACCTCAGCATGACATTTTCAATGATTCTGCCTTCTAGAGGCTGAGAGGAAAAGAAACATAAAAACCTGACCCTAAACCGGGCATTGGTGGCACACGCTTTTAGTCCCAGCACTCTGGAGGCAGAGGCAGGTGGATCTCTGTGAGTTCAAGGCCAGACTGGTCTACAAAGTGAGTTCCAAGACAGCCTCCAAAGCCACAGAGAAACCCTGTCTCAAAAAACAAAAACAAAACAAACAAACAAACAAAAACCTGTCCCTGCAACTTCAGCACTGCTATGCTGACTCAGGAAACATCTAGTAAGCCAGGGTGATGTAAAATGCAAATTGTCTCCACCAACCTTCCTACCCTCATCTCTACCCCTTAAAGATAAATAGCTTACTTTCTGAGTTAATAATCTGGCCAGGGGCCGGTTGTTGGTGGCACTCACCTTTAATCCCAGCACTCGGGAGGCAGAGGCAGGCAGATCTCTGTGAGTTCGACACCAGCCTGGTCTCCAGAGCAAGTGCTAGGATAGGCTCCAAAGCTACAGAGAGAAACCCTGTCTCAAAAAACAAAATAAATAATAATAATAATAATAATAATAATAATAATAATAATAATAATCTGGCTAGGTTTTCTTTTAACGCAAACAACAAGATAGTATCTTTGTTGATGGGACAAGGTTTATCTCAAAATATCCCCTATACACTCTACCATCCCACTGTCCCTTCCAGCCACTATGGGTGTTCATCATGCAGTCTTCCCAGCTAAGGTCCTTTCCTGGCTCCATTCATTCGGCTAACTTTTCCTAAATGGCTCACAGCCCCAAACTCCTACATCAGAAACCCCCTAGAAGATGCACACATGGTTGTTGCCCAAATGCAAATGATGATCTAGAGGGAGATGTAGACATTAAATAATTTATATTTGCATGTAACGAACAATAAAACTACAATGATTAATTATATATTATTCTATAAATAATTTAGTGAATTAAGTGATATATACAGATAAATGGGCAATTATGCACCACAGTAAATTCTAAGTAGGGCAAGCAGCTCTTAAAGGGTGAAGCAGTGTACTTTATCTCAGGGTCAGGAAAGGGATCTCAAAGGAGACTAGAAGGAGTGGAAGTTGCCCACCGCTGTGAAGGAAGGGAGAGGAGTGCTGTCACTCTGTGTCACCAGATGGGTGATCAGAATGTACTACATTAGCCTCCTTGCCTCAGTTTCCCCATAATTGAGACTCATGCTAATACCTCTCCACAGAGCTATTGTGTGGATTCATATGAATTAACTCTACACACATTATATGGATGACATGCGTAGATTAGTTCCTGGAGAAGTAAGTGATTGTTGGTATTGCAGTTGTCCCTGGTCTTCCAGAACCAGCTCAAGTTTCTCCTCTTGGTAAACACCCCCAGAGCACTCCCTTCACATCTCTGTAAAACACCTGGCATCTGCCCTCTGGTCTTCATTTTATTGATTTGCATATGCATGGTTCCTTCCCTATCCTATGAGGGCCTAGAAAGCATTGCTCATGCCTGATATTCATCTTTTTCTTCATTGTCACCCATAGCCACAAGCACAAAATAAGAGCTGAAAAAAAATAACACCTGGGGGACTAGAGAATGTATACTACTTAGTGTGGCAAGTCTATCAAAATTCAAGTTCCAACGTATTACTGAACGACAAACTTGGCCCACATGAGTATTATCCTTAATAAAATGTCTCTGTACAAATTGATTTCATGGTTTGTACACTGTCTTAGTAAGCGTTCACTGCAGTGAAGAGACACCATGACCAAGGCAACTCTTATAAAAGGAAGCATTTAATTGGGGGCTTGCTTGCTTACAGTTTCAGGTTAGTCCCTTATCATAATGGCAGGCAGGCTGGCTGGAGAAGTAGCTGAGAGTTACATCTGATCAACAGGTAGAGAGAGAGAGAGAGAGAGAGAGAGAGAGAGAGAGAGAGAGAGAGAGAGAGAGAGAGAGAGACTGGGCTTGATATGGGCCACATCTAATCCTTCTAATTTTTTTAAACAGTTCCACCCCATGGTAACTAAACATTCAGATATAAGAGCCTACAGGGGCCATTCTCATCCAAACCACCACATACATCCAGTTTGCACTGCCAGCTCTATAAGAAAGAACTATGTGACACTCAACAACACTATGGGCTCCATGAGGGTAGGCATGAGCCTTAGTTATTGTCTTACCCTGCCATAGTCTATTTGGGTTGCCATGGCAAAATACCATAGGCTGGAAGCTTAGAAAGAGCAGTTCATTTCTTACAGTTCTGGAGACTGGGAAGAGCATGGTGCATACAGTGTCTACAGAGGGCCCATTTCTACAATATAGTCAGTGCTCCTCACTCAGTGTTGGTCCTCATGCCGTGGAAGGGGCAGGCAGGGCTTCTTTATAAGGCCCCACTCCCATTCATGAGTGTTCTGCCATCAGAACCTAATTGCTTCTCAAAGACACCACCTCCTTACACCACCACACTGGAGTTTAAGTATCCACACATATACATGTGGGGAAGACATAAACATTCCTTCCCAATGTGCATCCCAAGATTCAGACATGGCAAACATAATGCATACATTCTGCTGCATGAAGCAACACATCCCCAGCTTGCCATTTCCCTGGGACACTATTGTCTAGGCCATTGCTCAGCACCTTGTAGGCTCTCCATCTGTAGCATCTGCAAGCCTTCTCCAGAGCAAGTGTTTTTCTTTCACCTTCTGAAAATGTGACACCTGTGACTAATTGTGCTTCTCTTTTTATTCTGGCTGCTAGGAGCTGACTCTAAGTCCACTGCTTAACTACAAAGCCATTTATGGCATGCAATGTACCGGCTTTGTTTAATCTTAACTGTGCTGTATTATTTTCCCTTCAAGCTAGTCATCCTCCTGGGTCTTTTAGAAGTATTATTTGATATATGTAGACATACAAAAGTATATACACAGTTCTGATATGTAAAAAAAATTTAATATACTCTTTTGTAAAGCCAAATCCAGATTTATGGTTGAGCCTTATATCCCTGAGTAGTAGGAAGGAGATAAATTTGCTATTCAAAGTTATTTAAGGCTCTCAAACCCATTTCTTTTAGGTTACCTGTCTTTTAAAGGCAAAACATTGAATTAGCTCAAGCCTATGTCTTCTCTCTTCTCCAACTAACCACATGATATTTGCAATTAAAGAGGGGCTTCAGTACCTTAA
Source organism: Cricetulus griseus (assembly GCF_003668045.3). Lineage (NCBI taxonomy): Eukaryota > Metazoa > Chordata > Mammalia > Rodentia > Cricetidae > Cricetulus > Cricetulus griseus. The sequence goes on along the minus strand of NC_048598.1, from coordinate 36,903,586 downwards.
TAGAATTACAAAAAAAAAAGCTCTTTGGTTTCCAGAGGTCTCCAGGACAGCATGTCTGGGCTGGCCTAGGGCTGGGCATCTTGGTTCATGCCTCAGGTTGGCACCAGCTGCTAAGGAAATGTCCCCAGATGTGAGGTCCCCACACCATTCACTCAAAAAAATGCATGGGAAAGTCTATGGTGCAGACCTTTGGGCGTCACAAGCTTAGAAAACCTTAGTTCCTGAGGAGAGGCTTACCTCCCTCCCAAGGGAACTCTGATTGACGGCCAGATCCAGGTTTTTGACACTACAAGCATCCATTTACTCTGACCTAGTTAGTCTAAGAAACAGAGACTGAGAAATAATGCCATTAAAGAGACTTGGTAACAAGCCAGATAATTTTTCCAACTTGCAACCCCCACACTGCACTTTGTGAGAGGCTTGAATTCATGGAAATTTCCAGGCTAGAAATACCTTGGAGTCAACATCTTTGAAATGTTGACATGCAGCTATTCGTTGGTGTACTTGCAGTCCTGCACAACTAAGTGAGGAATGTCCCAACCTGAGCTGGTGAGATTACAAAGGAAAGAATTCCACTCTCATCCACAGCTACCTCTCCACACCATTCCTATATTAGGATCAAATAATCATCTCTCTCAATCACGGGTGTCCTGCATACTAGGGCTAATATAAAGAACGTACTGTAGGCCTAATGCTTTGCATAGGTCATCCATACTCCTGTAAGAAGCCACAAGGAGGGTATTATGTGATGTACTCTAAGACTGAAGAAATGACTCTAAAAGCCATGGATCTGTGTATATGCGTGCGCGTGTATGTGTGTGTGTGTGTGTGTGTGTGTGTGTGTGTGTGTGTGTGTGTGTGTAGCTGTACACACACATGTTTTTTGTGTCATATACACATATGTGTGTGTGGACACTATAGGTTGATATCATGTGGCAGCCTCAATCTTCACCTGCTTATTTTTGAAACATGGTCTCTCAGTGTGCGTGGGGCTCACTGATTCAGTTAGCACATCTAGCCACTAGCTCCTCCTGTCTCTCCCTGCAGCACTGGGATCACAGCTCCATGCCACCATGCCAGATTTTCACATGGACGCTGTGGGTCCTAACTCAGATGCCCAGGCTTGAGCGCTTTGCCTGGTGAGCCATCTCCTCATCTTCTAAAAGCCCATATTCTTCCACATAGCCGCCCCCAATTTATTTCATTTCTCTCTTTTTAATAAATTCAGTGTAAATAAGGACCAGAAATAAATCTTTGGGCGAGGTGGCAGGGCAATGAATAAAAATGTTTCAGGGGTGGCTTTTTATACAATTTTGTCAAAATTAGTTTTGCAGCCTCTTACATTGATACTCCCAGCAAAACATGGCCATCCCTTCTCACTGGTCCTGGCCTCCAACCCCATCTGCATCCCTGTGTCCTTGTAAAACAGAGAGGATGTCAGATGTAAGTTCTGACAAGTGCTCTTACTGAAGACGCCTGATTTCTTTTTCAGTCACCCAGTTCCACAATGCTCTCTTGATGCAGTCAGTATTCTCATCTCAGATAATTTTGATTTCCAGAAATTTTTTATCATTTCTAATCCAGACATCTTTAATAAGTTTTCAGAACTCCTTTCAACAATAAGGTTTGTTTGTCTGGCAGGTTCTCCATGGAAATGGTTTTCATTTGTCATCTAGTTATAAATACCTTCCTTCTAGTTATTCTCTTGCATCTATGATACACTTTTCTTTTGCCACATACTCAACAAGACAATCTATCAAAAGCATTGCAAGGCTGTTCTGCAGGCCTGATGAGAAACAAAATACTATTCTTAAGAAAGCAAAGCCAGCCAGGCGTTGGTGGTGCATGCCTTTAATCCCAGCACTCGGGAGGCAGAGGCAGGCGGATCTCTGTGAGTTCGAGGCCAGCCTGGTCTCCAAAGCTACACAGAGAAACCCTGTCTCAAAAAACAAAAAAAAAATAAAAAAGAAAGAAAGGAAGGAAGGAAGGAAGGAAGGAAGGAAGGAAGGAAGGAAGGAAGGAAGGAAGGAAAGCCAGCCACAAGTACCCTGGCATACTCACAGTTTAAAGCAGAATCATTCATGCCCACTGTATCTGGATATAATCAAGAGAAAAAGCAAGCTTGACTGCTTCAAGTTTGACTGCTTTTCCCTATGACTGTCAGTCCATACCCAGTTGAGGAGCCAAACTTGAGCTTCTCAGAACGTTTTCAACCTCTTTAAGGTTGCAGGGTACAACAAGATAAATGCCAAAGTGGTCCTAAGACAAAGTGAGGAGGAAGGAGTGAGAGGTAAACCTCCTGGGCCCAAAAGAGAAAGGGGTTTTTTCCTTCCTTTGAAGGGAGAGATGACTTAATGCCAGTTGAAAATTTAAAAAAAAAGAGTTTCTTAAATGGCACTTTGGATCAGACACAGGGCCAAATATCTTTGATAAAAATCTAAATTTTACTTGATCCAGCTGAGGAATGGGTTTTCCGAATGGCACATCTCCAGGGTTGAGGGAGGCAGAAGGGCATATCTGGCTCAGGATGTTGGGAAGTCCAGAGTTCAGTGTGTACCCACTGTATTTCAGTCACCAGTGTGACTAGTAATACTGGGCAGTGGATGCTTCATTCAACAAGCAAAGAACGGCATGAAGAGGAATGGGTTTTAAGGCCTGAAAACCTCCAAGCCATGCCCCTTTGCAGATAAAAGCTCCAAGTCCCTCAAGGAGCCATTATGTTACACAGGTAAGTGTAGAATGTTTTTCCCCACTAGGGCAGATCTTGTGAAACCTCTCATCAACTGCCATCCCTGACACTTGGACTTATCTTGGCAACCTGCTGGCTCATCCATCCAGTTGCAACAAAAAGGGAAGGATAAATATGAAAACCAAAAGAAAAGTCTATATTCTTCTGGGAGTCCTCAAAGTGCCACAGGGTCTTATCAGTTAAGGGAGTGTATGTATTGACCCATAACTAGTCCTAAGTAGAGACAGCCAGGCCTCACACCTACAAAGCAAGTGGATATAATCAGAGCAGGGCATTGTCTTGAGCCAGAGTCTGAAAACAGGCCCAAAGGACAGCTAATCTCTTGCAATAACATATACGGAGAGAGAGATGATAGATAGATAGATAGATAGATAGATAGATAGATAGATAGATAGATAGATGGATGGATGATAGGTAGATAAATGATAAATTGGTAGATAGATGATAGATACAGATGATAAGTAGATGATAGATAAATAGATGATAGATACAACGACAGATAGATAGAGACAGGGAGATAAAGAAAGAGAGATGGTGGGAGGAAGGATGCAACAGGATTGATATGTGACAGGTGCTTTGATACCTGTTTCTAACCTGAAAATGGAGAATTTTCAGGTGGGAATTGAGAGAGGACAGTCAAATGAGAACCTGGTAGCCAGATAAGGTGATCCTATTTTCTGAGGACCTCAATCCTCAAACCTAGGTTCCTGTTGACTACTTACTGTTCACAATACTAACCTGTAGCTGTGGAACCAGAGAAACAAAGATGCGCTTAAGGTCACTGGAAGGCAGGCCTCTTATCATCTAGAAGGTGTCTCAGTCACATGCGGGGGAGGGGCTTCAAGAGCCAGTTCACTGGTATGCACCATGGGAAATCTGTTCTTGTCTCCATCCCCCACTACAACCTCTTCATTCATACCCTGTCCCGAGGATGTTTACGGCTACCAGCACCACCACCATCTGCTTGAAAAGACTATTAGCTGGGTTCAGGGACAATTTCCCACTAACTGTCAGGAGATTAGGGCACATCATGGCCCCAGCCACAGGAAGGAAGTCCATCAGAGTAACTACAACTCCTTAAGCCTGTACCTGGGGTGCCCTCACCCTGATTTCTGAACTGCTGCCCTTGACTTCAGGTTAGGAAGAGCAGCATCCATGACAGCCACTGGACTACCCAACCCTGCCTGGTCTCCATTTGTTGATTTTTCAATAGAGCAAGCCTTGCCAACAGACTACAGTGATCCAATCCCAATTCATCAGGCTTACCTGTTGCTTCTGGGTTCCCAGTAGCTTTTCTAAGCTGGCAGGGCTGTCCCCATGGGGGTGTTGACCTCAACCTCCCCCATATTCACACACAATCAACCAGCTCTATCTCCCTCAAAAGCATGCTCAGTCCTGCTCCACAACCATGCCTAAAGTGAGTGAGACCTCCCAGTTCCTGGGTAGGAGTGGGGAGGCTTGGTTAATGAGCATTTTCAAAGGCTTCTGCAGAGTAAAGGCCAGGGAACCGCTCGTTATCCCAGCAGCTCTGTCAGCAGGCAGGAGAGCTCAGGCAGGAGAGCAGAAAAAGCCTGCTGCCTGTCTGTGCCTTGTGGCACCTGACTTCCCATAGAGGCACTGGACTAAGACTCAGACCCAAGTGGATTCCACAGCAGCTACTGTCCTATCACACAGCAGGGCCCTCTGCAAGGGAAGCCTTCTCCTGGAGCCTTCCTGTGTTCTAAGTTTATTCAACAGACTCCACCTAGAATCCTGTCCCCTGTGCCACTACTCCAGGACAGTTGTTCACCAAAAGCACAGTGCCTGCCTATTTGCTTCAAAGTCTTTCTTGTGCCTTCCATCCACTGGTGTCAACTACATTTGTCCATCACTTCTCTGAGTGGTTGACAGAACCTTTTATTTGTTTGTTTGTTTGTTTGTTTGTTTGTTTGTTTGTTTTTGTAACATAGGGTCTGTGTATGTCAGGCTGGCCCTGGCTTACTATGTAGCTGAGGATGGCCCTGAATGAAGTTCCTATCCTCCTGCCTCTGCCTCCCAACTCCTAAGATTCTAAGTATTTTCCATCACACCTGTTTGTGTCATGCTGGGGATGGAAACGGGGCCTCTTGCAGACTAACCAAGCACTCTGTCCACTGATCTACATTCCCTAGCCCACAAGTTCCTTTTGTTAGCCTCACCCTACATCTAGCTTACAGCCATTCTCAAAGTGATGTTTCCAGCATGCCTACCTGTGCCAGGCTATCCTCACACACTTGTGAAGACAGGCAAGCAAAATGCGCCTTGCCATGTGCTTTATACTCCAGCACTCCCTGGAGTCTCTAGCTAAAGCTGTATGTCAGTGGAAATTGTGTCCTTCTCACCCTGCCCTGCTCCTGCCCCTTCCTTCTTACCTGCTTATTGTGGAAGTACTTCCTCAATAAGACACTTGTATACCAACCTTTATTTCAGGGTCTGTTTTTAGAGAGCATTTCTGAATGTGGATCCCCTACATCCTTCTTTAGCCATGCTGGCTAGCACTTTCCTACTCCTCTGAGCTCACAGCAATGGACACCTCACAGGCACATCTTATGCAGGCATTCTGCCTCTTGTCTTCACAAGGAGACTGTGTCCTTTAAGAACAGCAATGGTATTTTAAGTTTCTTGTAACCTTTGGCGCAAGATGAGCTACAAATCTTGACCTCGAGACTTACTGACTGGAACTTGAAGTCACACGGACCTATTTGTCACTTATACATGATGCAGCCAAGTTAAGGTGGCCATCTACACCACATCTTGATTTAGAATGTAGCAGTGATAAGGTTCCTCGAGTAAAATGGCATTACAAAGCCTTCAGAAATCAAGCGTCTCTAATTTCTCCCATCTCCTCTACCCTTTCTCCCATTTCCCAGCTTCCTTTCTTGATGTTTGCTCCTAAATCTTGTTCACAGCCTGCTATCTCTACTAATGTAAGGTCTCAATAGGGATGTTTGTGCCTCTAGAGGTTGACAGAACTTCAGGGAGTCAGGAACCCCAGAACAACACTCCTTTATAATGGCCTAGCATTTTTAAAAAGAACATTGCCATTGCGTATTTCATCCTGCTGTTGGCTTCACCCATCTCTTATGAAACGGATGAAGCAGGTTGTTGTTGTCGGTATTCTACAGATGAGGTACCTGGGGTCTAAAAAAAAAAGCTGAGAACTTCATCCAAGCCCATACCTAGTAAGTGACAAAACCCAGTCTGGATAAAGACTGAATGCAAGGCAACTACGGACAGCCATTCAGACAAAGACTCATTCCCATGTCAGGAAGGTCTTTCTGGGTCCACAGAAGACCTCAGATGAGTCAGTTCTCTCATTTTAGCTCCTGCTGGGGGAAACATACAAGGTTTTGGTGGGGAAAGAATCAGCAAGGAACAGATCCAGAGCTGTAAAGTTGATATGAGGACAAGGCACCTGGCCTTGTAGCCATGATGAAGGACCAGGAGCTACTGTAGAAAATCTAAACAAAGGTAGGCTAAGGTGAATTCATTTAGTACCTATCAATTCCAGATACTTCAGCATAGTCATTTTAAGAAGGAAATATTAGCCCCATTTTACAGATAAACTCTAAGGGTCAGGGATGAGTTCGAGATCACAAACTAGAAGTCACTAAATACACATCACGAAGCTCCCGCAATATACCAGACACTGCACTGAGTGGTGTACACACTTATTGATTTTAACAGCATCCATTTGCAGACTAGGGATGTGGTGTGGTCTCCATCAGTAGATGTGGAAACAAAGTCTTATTAGTAATATCCTACAGCCAATCATCTGGTAGATAACAAGAGCCAGAAAAGGGAATTAAAGATCAAATCTAACCCCCTTCATAGGCAGTGGAAGAGACGAGTTGCAGACAGACGCTGGCACAAGATGAGTACGGTGGACAGGGGTCATGGTGACTGGGGTAGTACTTGCAGATGGCAGGGGAGGAACTGAACAGTTTCCTCCTGGATGGATGATTTCAAGGGAACAGAAATGTCCCTTTTCACTTTGACTGGGCTCAGAGGCAGCTCCAGCAGTAGCTGTGTCTTCTTTGGTGGTGATACTGAGCATCCCAGAGGGCCCTGAGGCCATTTCTGGTGATTCCAGGAATAGGACCATACACAAAGCAGAAAGCTACAAGGATGATAACATCTTTAAATGTAATGGAAGTTTCCAAAGCTTTTTCAATATTTCTTTCCCAGTGTAGTATATCGCCTCAGGGAAGAAAAACAAAAACTTGGAAGAGAAAAAGTTCTTAGCATTTGAGTTTTCAAAGTCCAGTAGGAGGTGATATCAAGTCTGTATGTGGACCACAAAGTGGGGAGGCAATAAGATGCAGCTCAGAGTTTCTGAAGACTGAGAAAGGGAGAAATCAGAGTGAGGCTGGGAGGTGCAGTGAGTTCCTGAGACAGGGTGCCCTGTGCCTAACTCACCAACCTGGAGTGTACAAATTCCCCCAACATGTATAGGAGACAGACAGCACTGGCAGCCCCTGCCCTTTCCCAGGTACAGCCCTAGGGAGACAAGGAGATTTCAGAGAAGACATAATGCTTCAGTGTATCCAGAGAGTTACTAAATTTTTATTTTTCAATCTTAAAAGTTGAGATGTGATTCACAAAACATAAAATTTATCATTTAAAAAATGTAATTCAGTGGTCTTTGCTGTATTTAGGGTATACAACCACGATCACTATCTAATTCCAGAACATTTCCATTCCTTCCCCCCACTAAGAAACCCTGTTCCAGTGCATGGGTAGACACTCCCAGTGCATGGGTAGGCACTCCCAATGCATGGGTAGACACTCCCAGTGCATGGGTAGACACTCCCATTGTATGGGTAGGCACTCCCAGTGCATGGGAAGACATTCCCAATGCATGGGAAGACATTCCCAGTGCATAGATAGACACTCCCAGTGCATGGGCACTCCCAGTGCATGGGTGGACATTCCCAGTGTATGGGAAGACACTCCCAGTGCATGAGTAGCCACTCTCAGAGCATGGGTAGACACTCCCATTGTATGGGTAGACATTCCCAGTACATGGGTAGACACTCCCAGTGCATGGGTAGACACTCCCAGTGCATGGGTAGGCACTCCCAGTGCATGGGTAGACACTCCCATTGTATGGGTAGGCACTCCCAGTGCACTGGAAGACACTCCCAATCAGATCCTCTGAACCTCTGGAGATCACAAATTTATCTCTAATACTCTAGTACATTTTCTAGGTGTTCCATAAAAATAGAACCATTCAATACATGCCTTTATGGCTGGCTTCTTTCACTTACTCAAAGGTTTCAAGATACATACTCATACATCATTACCTCATTCCTTTTTACATCTGAGTATCCTTACATGGGTATACAAGATTTCATGTATCTAGTCATCAACTAATAGACATTGCATGTTTTACTTTGAGGCTATCAAAAATTATGCTAGTACAAGTACACATATACAACTTTTGTGGGGGTACATATTTTCCTTCTCTTTGTATATACCAAGGAGTAGAAAAGTCAGGTAGTCCTGTGTTTAACTTCATGCCAAACGGACAAGACTCTTTTCCATGAAAAGCTGAACTGGAGAGATGAGTTGGGCAGTCCCAAGAGGGTAACCATTGCCTAGTGACCAGGAAGCATCATAAACACTATGATCCCCATTTCTGATGACAGGTGAATCAGAAGACAGAGGGCAAGCCAGTCAGCAGCTTCCAGGGTATGCCAGGCATTCCCTGTGTTTAGCTTTCACCAAGGAAAGATTTCAAATCCAATAAAATTAAGCTTCTCTTTCTAGCAGGATGGGAATCTATTTAGAAAAATGAATTGATAAGATTACATTTCATGCACACCTGAATTTGCAAGTAGACCTGGGAAACCACTACTAACTTCACAGTGAGAAAACAGAACACAGGAGACCAGAGAAGCAAAGGGGAAGTTTTAAAACTACCCATGAGTCAGGTCTCTTGGGTTTAAATTCAAAACAAAAGAGTATAGCCGGGCAGGCAAAGAATAGAACTGGAAAGATATCTAGTGGAAGCTGAAGTCCACACTCCTTTAAATGGCCACTTAGGCCCACTGGGGTTCATTTCTGGATACCTCTTATCACCCTCCATTCTGTTCCATGGGACTGCTTGCTATACCCTACACCCATGAGCTGTATTCCAAATGCCATGCCTTTGCCTACACTGTTCTTTCTGCTTTCCTCTCTCTCTCTCTCTCTCTCTCTCTCTCTCTCTCTCTCTCTCTCTCACACACACACACACACACACACACACACACACACACACACACACACACACGCACCATCCTATGTGGAGACTAAGTGTGGGTGTCACTTCCTTCCATAGGTGGTTTCCTGACCTCTAGAGTCCACCGTTCCATAGCTTTGTCCCCTTGGGGTTGTGCACTTTGCATTGTCCTTATGTACATTGTCACAACTCCAGCTCTAGGGCACCATCTCATTTGACTGTTTCTCATACATGTAGCACAGAATTTGTGTTCCACAAATACCTGTTGAGTGAATTACCTAGGTCAAGCATCTGTTATACAACTAGAGGGATGAGGTTAGGAGCAGTAGAGATGTAGTCAGGATCTCAGCAGTTGTGGGCAGCTAAGCCAGCGCCTAAACCTAGCACATTCAGAACACTTTCAAGGGACAGCCAGAAGCTGCAGCTGAGTAAACAATCTAGTGTCTCTTAAAATTCCTGCTGTTCCCACACTGCTTCCTGAGTTTCTGATAAGAGGAAGAAAGTGTCACAGTGAGGAACATCTCTGCCATATGCATTAGACTGGCATTTGAAGGGAAGACATATGGAGGAAATGTGACAAGGACATTATGTAGTGAGCTGGGTGTACTTCTGAGGGAGGGCCGTTTGTAGATGTCTGCTTTACATTGACATGAAATGATAACTCATTATGAATAAATCAAATCTAATACACAGCTCTCTCTGTGATGGCCAAGCTCCCCCTCTCCCTCACCAACATTCCTCCTGTGAAATAAAACATTCACACTGAACACATTCCAAAGCAGCAAGATTTTCTTAGAAATCTCCATGGAAGGGTAAGCCCATAAGAAATCTCTAATATCTACAGTAAAGCCCTCCTGTAACCTTGTAAAGTCTTGTGGGCTTCAGAGTAGATGAGATTTCACGACATGCATTTTAAAATATCCCTTTCTGTAATGTAATGAAAACCATTACTATACTTGCTGTTGTAATTTCCAGAGAAACAAAGAAAAATGCGTAGACTTTAACAGTATACACTTCCAAGGGCCTGTCTAAATAGTACCTGCCCAAAGACCAAGAATAGGAGTAGAGCCAGATTGTCCCAAACCAGAGAAAGACCACTGCCAGACTTGTCCTCTCACCAGTATGGAGAGCTGTGGCATTCTCTGCTTTGCACTGATGGCAGAGCTCACTTCTCTGACGGCCTCCACTCTCTACTCTCCTGCCTCCATCCTTCCGCCTCCCTTCCACTCTGCAGATGACCAGACTGCTCCCTTTATGACAGAGAGAAGCCTTCACCAGCAAATCTCTCCCCTCCATTTCACAGCAACTGCGAACATCTCCTCCACCACCACCCCTTTCTCTGCTAATCATGACTAGGCAGCAATAAAATAAATCCTCAGAGGAACTGATTCAACCTCCCTGTCACACACTCCCATGACCCCAAGAGGCAACAATTCCAGAAATGGCATCTATCAGGGTGGACACTCCAATCACCCACAGAGAGCTGGGCAATCGTTATATCTGAATATCTAATGTCATTCATTCATTCGGGCTCACCTATATAACTTTGTAGGAAAATCCAAAGCCCTTTCATTAGCCTCTGGTTGAACTGAGATTTCCTGAAGAGGAAAGAGGAGGCGTTCTGATAATATACAGGCAATCCTGTCCATGAATTACCACCATCGACTGAGTAACTAGGATCACAGGGGTGCCTAGCAACACCCTTCATCTCAAAACAAGAAACAAAAATGGGGAAACAGGGACAGCACAGGCAAGGAGCCCAAAATTGAGCTGACAAAGGACCCAACACTGCTCATCAGGTAGGCTGAGAAGAATCTGATTTATTTATCTGCCTCAGTTTATTTATAGACTAAACTACAATCTGAACATCAGAAGATACCTCAAGTCTGGATGTGATGGTACATGCACATAACTTGGGATGTGGAAACAGGAGGGTGAGTTCAAGATCTGGCTCAACTCTAGCAAGGCCAGCCTGAGCTACATCTAACCCTGTCTCTGACAAAAACAAAAGAAAGGAAAGGAAGGTGGGGAAAGGAAGGTGAGCACCCCCCCCCAAAGTGCCCCTCTGAAGACTCCTGCACTTAACAACCATAATCTTGTATTCATTTCTTTGGGGGGGGTCTGCACCTATAATAGAAGTGCCAGCTTTATCTATGGGAAGAAGCTGACAGCCAGGCTTTCCAGACGTGCCCCAGACCAGTTCTGCACAGCTGAGCTGTTGGGGTTAATCCAAGAACAAGAGTAAAGACTCCCTCCCAGCAGTGGGTGGGTGAGGACACAGCAGGTGGAGGGGAGGAGGGGAACAGCTTCAATGGAAGTAATCACATGTGCTGTGGGAAAAAAAAAATGAGACCAGGAAGCCTGAGAGAGGGCAGCTCCAATTATTGGTAAAATAATCAGAAATAAACAGTCACTTGCCCAAGTACAACTTCTCCATACCCTCTAGCTGAGGCTCTTTGCTGCCTGGATTATATTTAGAACCAATTTAAGCAACCAGGTTATTTTGTCCATTGGAGCCAAACAATGCTTTAAGCCCTCCTACCAGAGCTTGGGAGGAAGGGACACAAGTGTGGAGAAGCCAGCCTCCCCTATGGCAATCCCAGGCAGGGGAAACTCCCAGGATGAGGCAGGAGTCAGCATGGCAGGAGCACACACAATAGGAGAGCCTGGAGGTGCCTCACCCCCTGCCACTTCCACCCTGGCTATTACTCAGAGGACTTTCAACAGAGGGGCCACTGCGCCCAAATGCTTTTCAACGAAGACCTGGGTCTCTTTTCCCAGCAAGGCCTGGTGGCAAGCTAGGCAGAGGTAACAGCATGCATATCTTCTAGGGACAGGGGTTCTAGGCTGAAACCAAGCTGATAAGGGACTAAATTAAACCAAGATTCTCCCACGCAACTTGCTGTCCCAAATGCCAGGTATAAGACCATACATTAAACCAGAAAGTGGCTAGCATGGTTATATAGACAGCCAGCCACATGGAGGACACAGAAGCTACTATTGATCTCACAGTCAACTTACAAACACAACTGAAGGCAGGAGTAAAAGAATAAAGTATTTGGAGGAAGTCTTGCTATTCTTCTCCCATGTCCTCATCCTTCCTAAAAGTTCCAAGAAAATTAACTCTGTTCCCAGTATCTCCAAGTCAGCCAGGACCTTCTAGACACATTTACATGCAAGAGAACATGTCAGCAATTGAGCTAAGACCACTCACAGATTTCCAGTCAGTCTACTGCCACTCAGCACCAAGTGCCCTGGTGGCTCTGGAACCACAAATGCAAGCAAAACTTACCCAGATCTGCTTTTGTGCAGCCCACAGGCCAATGGCCTTGGCCTCAGCAGCAGTCAGCTCAGACTTCTCAGGAGAAGTGCCCATAAGCTCCTACTACTGTATGGATTATATAATAAGAGCCCACTGCAGGTGGCCAAGGACTGCCTAGCAGTACAGGTGCCTCGCTTTGTTCAATAGCTGTGTTCCTGAGAAGTGTGGTGTGGGAGGTATTATTAAACGAGAAAAGTGAGATGCAAAAACAAACCTATATGGTGATGTCATTGTTTCAAAAGCTTTGGTTTTGAGACGAAAACTTGCCATCTTGCCTAGGCCGGTCTAAAAATCATTAGATCAAGACGTCCCCAGCGTCCCATGTAGCTGGAGCTATAGATGTATGCCACTGTACCTGGCTTGATGACCTCAGCTTTACAAAACAACGGCAAAAATAATTCTGAACATGTCAACATTTTAAGTAATATTATGACAGGAAGAGGCAAACAGCACATACCAGGTTGTGAACTCAGGGCAGGTTCCTCTATGGTATTAGTAAGAATGAAAAAGAAATGCATTGCCAAAAAAGAAAGGAGGGGAAGAAACACTTAAGACAACTTGGCTTATGTTATATGAAAACCTGGATGATAATCTGAAAATTAATTGTTATGTAAAATGGGTTTATCCCCTGCTGCTCCACCTGCCCGGCTCAAAGGTGCCTGACCTGTGCCTCTGGTGGCTCCACACTTGGCAATGCCTCCTGTCTGCTTGGCATTGGCATCTCTAACCAATCAGTTACTGGTTTGTGAGCAAGCACTGTGAACAGCAGGGGCTCAAGAGAGATGGCTTCAAGATTAAGAGTGCATACTGCTCTTGCAGAGGACCCAAGTTTGCTTCCCAGCACCTGCATCAGGAGGTTCACAGCTGCCTATAATTCCAGCTCTATGGGACCCAACACCTTCTTCTGGCCTCCATGGGCACCCACACACATGTGCACATACCCACACCCAGACACATACAGAGACCCATAATCAAAAAGTAAATCTTTTAAAAATGAAAATGAACACCGGATCCATGTGATGCCCTAGCCTAAGCACTTACACATTATCTCATGGAGTCCTTACCCTGTGGAGTAGGAACCATTATTTTGACACAATTTTCTGGTGAAATAACTAAAATTTGCAAAGGTAAAGAACTCACCCAGGATCACCCATCACTTAGTACTAGAGTAGGCTGGGGATCACCTAGCACTTAGTACTAGGCAAGGCTGGGGATCACTTAGCACTTAGTACTACTAGGCAAGGCTGGAGATCACTAAGCACTTAGTATTAGACAAGGCTGGGGATCACTTAGCACTTAGTGCTAGACAAGGCTGGAATTGAAATCCAAGTAACCATCTCAAGGCCTCATCCAGCTGAAGCACATTGTTGGACTCTCTTGGGGACCATTCTATTGATTGTGTGACATCTGACACTTCCTCTGTGTTTTTCTCACTACAGCCCATCTCTGCTGCTTGTGGATCAAGCCACCAGCAGCTCTGTCTGAGCTCTGGCCTTCCTTAGACTCTTCTCCCAACTGGACAAAGCCAAAGCATCTGTAGCTGGGATCCTGAACCTTGTCTGCTAGGGCCTGTTTTGATCACATTTCCCATGGCTGTGACAAAATGCCTGGGAAAGGGCAATTTAATAAAAGTTATTAAAAGTTTATTTTGGCTCACAGTTTGAGGGTGAAATCCGTCCTAATGAGGAAAGTGTGAGGACCGGAGGGACCCTCAGCTGTGATGATAGGACCACAAGGCACCCGGATACATTGTGTCCACACTCAGGAAGCAGGAAGGGATGGAGGGTGGTACTCACCCAGATATAAATGTGTGTGTGTGTGTGTGTGTGTGTGTGTGTGTGTGTGTGTGTGTGTGTGTGTGTGTGTGTGTGTGTGTGTGTGTGTGTTTAAGGGTGGCTCTCCCCTTCTCAATTAACCCCTTCTGGAAACAATCATAGACAAACCCAGAGATAGTTTCCATGGTGATTCTGAATCACATTGACATTAAAGAGTAACTATCCTAGAGCCACTCATCAGGCTTTTGCTTGACCATTCTCGTTTTCTGTCTGGGTTTTTTCATAGACAAAATTTTATTTTTCTACCCTCTCCTTTTTCCCTTTCCCACTGTGGAACTTGGGTTCTCAAATGCCACACCCAAACCTTCACTTCCCGCTAGAACCTTCTTGGCTCCCAGGTCTTCTATGTGCTTCCCCCTTTCCCTCCGTGTACATTTGCTCTGGGAGTGAGATCTGGCAAATCACCCCCCACATTATAGGCATCCTTGACACTCAGTATCTTTAAATGGACAGAGCTATTTACAGTGAGGTCAGATATAGACAACAAACCCTATGCATGAACAATTGAGGCCATTCTGCCCCAAGGAAAACATCATAGGTGATACCAATTTTGAAACAACCATGTTTCTGACTCCTTCTTCACTCAGAACCACCTCCCTCTGTGCACTGTATTTAAGAGATCAGCTCCCTCCTGCCACACCCCAACCTGCCCCAGATCTTCTCCCTTTTCACTTGTCAGCATCTCACAGATTGTATAGCCCATTTCTTGTTTATGTCCTCTCTCTGTGACTAGATTATGCCTCACACTTGGTACATACACAATACACATTCATTTCATTTACCCAACAATGTCAACAAGCAAAATAACAATAGACTCTGGCTTTATAAATAAGGACAGGGATATCCTCTGCATTTACTCAGCCTCCAGCTTGATACAGGAGAATATATGTGTGTGCGTGCGTGCGTGCGTGCGTGCGTGCGTGCGTGCGTGCGTGCGTGTGTGTGTGTGTGTGTGTGTGTGTGTGTGTGTGTGTGTAAATAAAGTCAGATTCTTCTTTGTGTTTCCTAGGGAGGTAGCAAGCAGCCAAGGAAGTTCACAGGCACTTAGGAGCTCAAAGACATGACAACCCTCCAAACAGGTACTGGGAAATTTCCCTCTTAAACAACCCAGTGTGGTAATACAGGACAGATCATGCCAATTAAGTGTTCATTCTAATAGTCATAGGCTCTCTTCAAATTCCTTATATGTAAATGAGAGTGGTTTTTCTTTCTACAAACTTTCCTTGCCTCTCTTCTTCACTGGTATACACATGCATTGATATTCTATGGAGAGATGGAGCCCACCATTTGAATCTAGTTGATCATCTTGAGATCACTTGGCCAACCAACAATGTTGGCAACTACTTACACTATATCTCTTTCAGGACTCATTGCCCTAATGCCCCAGCCAATGAGCCTATACTTGGTTTGCCTGTCCCTTATCTCTTCCCACTCTATTCCTTACCCATCACTACACTCATGCCAAACCACTTGTGGGTCCCCAACACACACTATACTCTCCCTCAAGAACATGCCTGCATATTGTCTCCACTACCTAGAATGCTCTCCTTCCCCCTTTATTTAGGTAACCTCACATCATCTGTCAGACTTCAGAGTAGAAATGAGTTCATATAGAAACTCAAGACTGGGCTGCACCAGTTTGTACCTGTAAGAACCCAGGCATTGTGCTGGTGTGCCCCTGTCACCTGGCAGAATGCACTCAGGCAGTGCCCTGGTCAGCCCAGGTGCAAAGGATCCCTTTAAAAGAAAAACCTCCACCCACTTAAGCTCTCTTTCCCTCTCTCTTTCCTGCTGTTCTCCTGGGGCAGACAGGACCCTTCCTGTCTCCCTCTTCTCTTCTCTCCTCTCTCTATCTCTGTGTCTCTTTACCTCTTTTCTCTTTCCTTCCCTCCACCCTGCCCCCCCACTTTCCCTTTCTAATAAGTTCTGTCTGCCTGGCATGTTTGGCCCCTGCCTCGGTCACCCTCACCTGCCATGGAATTCACCAGGTTCCCCTCATGCTTTATCATAGCAGTATCCCTTCTCTACTGTGTCTGCCTAGTCACTGCTATTATCCCACTAGACAAGGCCACCTGAGGGCCAGCCCTGGGGAGCTACAATCAAATGCTTGTGAGCTATATAAATGAAGACCCCTCACAATCCCCCAAGGAGATGGCATCCTATAGGCCCTTCAGGTTAGTGGAGGAAGCCAGTGACTCCTCTGAAGCCAAGTAATTGACCCAGCCTAATAATCTCTTATGTGTGTAGCTGGAGATGATCTGCATCAGAAACTGAAAACAGTGGCACAGACAATACTCACTGTTGTCCGAAAGCCAGTACAGCCTTCCTGAAGCTCCAGAGATGGGCATTCGGGGTGAATGCAGTTCCTTCCCCTGCTCTCCTCAGGTCTGAGCAGACCTCATTAGTTTTGTCAGGCATCAGTCAACCCATTTGTTCTCCCTTCGGTCTGCACCGACCCCCACACCCATCCCAATAAGAAAGGATGCCTTGTTTGATAGTGTTCATCAGAGTCCTGCTTTGAGGCAGATCAAAGAGACAGTAGCTCAGCCTCCCAGGAGCTTACAGTCAATCAAGAGCCCTTCACTCTTCACTCATAACCACCACATCCACCCACAAGCCAAGAGAGCAACTTAGCTGACATCTGCAAATTGTACTGCACTTCTCTGATATTTCTTTCCTCTTCACACCTTAAGATAATATAGAGGCTAACAAGTGATAGAGGAGGCGGTAAAGGGAGAGCCCAATGCATTAATTATTCAAATTTATTCTTGTTTAACTTCAGAAATAATAATGAGGAATTCAATATTTCTAGAAAGACTGCCTAGGTAGGAGACCTTAAAATTTCTTTGACAGAGCTAGGAAATATATAGTCGTCATCTCTTGTTGATCTTGTCTCTTGTAACTATTTAACTTCATAATTTTAATCTACTAATAAGTAGAATTAAAGTCATAAAAAGGTGTTGTTAATGCCAGTGGGAGTGTCCACCCTCCCCAGTCCATGCTCACCCCTATTTGTTTAGACATCAGAACCCTGCACTGTTCTGTGTCCCTATTAAAAACACAAAGAATTTGTGCAATCAAAAGGCATAGGGCATCTACCATCCCAAACTCCTTCTCCATCTTTCTTGCTGGTCTCTAAGAATGATGGGATTAAGATATTTTTTTAAAAAAAGAAATAGCACAGCTACCAATATAGTTGAAGTACAGGAATGTTACATGGCACAATTCTCCACTGTCATTTTACCAGTGCTCACTGGAGCTCCAATCAAGTATGAAGCACTCTGTATTCTAGGTGTGGCTGCCTGGACTCACTCTCTGGCCCTCTCATTCCACTCTTCATTTTCCACTCACGACTGTATCTAGGGAAGGCCAGAACTGTATGTCTCATTCATCCTGCACACTCAGCAATGGTACAGGGCCCCATAAATGATGGGCATCTTTATAAATACTCCTTCAACTGATCAATAAATTCCATAATTGTGTAGGTTGTAAATGAGAAAAGAAAGGGGAGAAGGGTGGGAATTTCTGATCACTTCAAGATCCCACTCATTGGTCCTGTCTCTGCTGAGACAGAACCCTGGTCTATATAGGAATGCCTCTACTATGGAACTGTTATGGAGTTGCTCTGACACACTGGGTGGGGTGCTTTGGATGTGAAATGCTTCCTGCAGCTGCATGTATTCGAACACTTGGTCCCAGATGGTGGTGATGCTGTGAGAGGCTGTGGAACTTCCATGAAGTAAGGCCTTCCTGGAGGAAGTAGATCACTACTATGAAGGCCTTGAAGGTTACAGATGGGTCAGGTTCCCACCCACTGCCATGGCCTCTCAACTGTCATGACTTCCCCACCACCACACTTTTCCTACCATGTTAGACCATGTCCCCTCAAACCATGGCCATAATCAATCTCTCCTCCCTTAAGTCTCTTCTTGCTGGATATTTTGTAATACCAATATGAAAAATATATCCAGCACCAGGTCAAAAGTAATGGAAACATGAACAATGGGAGCAAATCAGACCACCAGAGAACCATTCCGTTTCCAAACATTCCAGTCTTAAGGCAGCTAGTGCTCATGAGTTCTTGTGAGGTTCCATTAGAGACAAGGAGCCAACAGGCATGCCCAGATCACTCCACTCCAGGTTGTAAAGGTAGGGAAGAGGGGAAAGGAAGCAGAAAGGGGAAAGAAGAGTGCTCGAAAGCCCTGAGGAGCAGGATTCTCCTCCTTGTCTCAGGACTCCCTGTTCCCAAGGAGTAGCCCAGACCACCCCCTCTCTGGGTGAGGGAGGTGCTCTGCATCTGCAGCCATCATTTATGTCTCTCCTGGGGCTCCCAGAGGAGCGTTCTCTCAGACTGACTGATAGCTGGTCAGGGAAAGAAGAAAATCACATGCATGAGTTTCCCAACATTGAAATGAAGAATGGGGCCTCAGGGGAGGCTGCCAGAATAATTGAAGCATCCATTGAGGCTCTGGTTTGCCTGAGATCAATGGGATCCTGTGAGTTCCACTAAATCTTCCCCCAGTAAACACTCATGGCTCCAAGATGGACTGCCAGCCCCGGTACTGGTCATAAGGAGTCCCTTCCTTTTGTCTCTTGCAGCCACGCTCAAAGGCATGCTCGGTGGCTAAGGACCTTCACTTGAAATGTCTCGCCTGTAAATTTGGAATCTGAAAAGCCATCTTCATGTCAAGGAGATGAGGTACAGAGACGGGTAATGTCTAGGCTCATCACTAAAGTGCCTGCATGAGGAAGAAAACCTGAGTTTGGATCTCCAATGCCCACTTTAAAAATCCACGCATGGTAGCACATGTCTGTAACCCTGGGGGACAGAAAGGGGAAAAACAAGCAGATCCCCAACATTTGCTGTCCAGCCAATCCAATCGATTGGTGAGCTCTGTGTTCAGTAAGAGACAGTTTCAATAGAGAAGGTGGAAAGCAATAGTAGAGGTACCCCACATTAACCTCTGGCCACCACACATACATGTGCACGTATACAGTAAGTATATATGTATGCATGTGTACATACACATACACACACTTATAAAATTAAATTATAAAGGAAAAGAGAGAGGAAATTGTATTTTTTTCATGTAGCATGACAAGTAAGTGTGGTGACCAAAATTCATAATTTCCAACTTTATTTCATTACATGTTACTCATTTGTTTGTTTTTCTTTGGCCCCATCTAGCCTGAAACTCACTATGTAGTTCAGGCTAGCCTTAAACTTGCAGCAATCTTCCTGCCTCTTCCTCCTTACTGCTGGCATCTCCAGCCTGCACCGCCATATCAGACCCCATCATTTTTTGAAACTTCATCCATGTCACCCTGTGATGGATAGTTTTATGTCAATTTGACACAAATTAAAGTCATCTGAGAGGAGGGAACTTCAATTAAGAAAATTCATCCAGTAAGATCCCGCTGTAGGGCATTTTTCTTAATTAGTGATTGATAGGGGAGGGCCCAGCACATTGTGAGTGATGCTGTCCCTGGGATGGTGGTCCTGGGCTCTATGTAAACAAGTCAGTAAGCAGCACTCCTCCATGGCCTCTGCATCAACTCCTGCCTCCAGGTTCCTGCCCTGTTTGAGTTCCTGTCCTGACTTCCTCCAATAATGAACAGTGATGTGGAAGTGTAAGCCAAATAAACCCATTCTTCTGTAACTTGTTTTTGGTCATGGGGTTTCATCATAGCAATAGTAACCCTAACTAGGACAAACACCTATACACAAGTGCACACGGAAGCACATACATGGGCATGCAGATGCAGAGCCCTGCCTTTCCACAAGATCCTATGTTTTCATTGCCTCCTGCCATACACACACTGCATACCTACAGGGAATGAGCCAGCAGCTTTCCCACTTCGCTGTCTTCAACTGAGCTCTTCCTTGGACCTTATTTCAAGGCCTCTCTCCACTCCTGGACTCCTCCAGCATTGTGGAGTTTTCTTGGAACAGTGTGGCCCTGAACTCCACCCTATCTCTCTCTAAGTAGGCTGCTTGCCTCATCTTCTCAACAAGACTTTGGTTCCACGGGCTTCCTGTCAATTGACTCACCTAGCACACAGGGAGAGTTCTGTTACTGCCTGCTCCATGCCAGTCAAGGGTTGGAGCCTGAGTTTAGCTGACTTTCACTGTCATGAACAAGCTCCACAGCAGAAACCTGTGGCTCTGTGCCTACTCAAACACTGAGTAAAAGTCCCCAAGGACCACTTTTGTTTCATTGTGAGGCTTCACTGCATCTCTTCATTCTAGAACAGCAGCCTGCTGAGATCTGCCCTCCCCCATGCATCTAGCAAGGTGCCCCCAAAAGGTGCTTTTGAGAGCCCATAATCACATAGGAACCATCTCTGCCCAAGAGGACTGCAAATGTGATGCCAGAGAATTCTGCAGTGGGTCCACAGTCACCATCTTAAAGCTCTTCCTTTTAGGGGGTGGGGTTACTGGGGATTGAAGTTAAAGTCGAGCATGTGTTAGGTAAGCATACTCTACCACTGGGCTGGATCCAAAGCCCTTAAAGTACTCCTAACTAGAAATGTAATGAGCATCATATCCAGAGAAGCTCTTGGGTATGATGAGACTGTCTTCCACCCTACTCAGAACACTAAGACCTGTCTACTGTCACCAGCCTCAGCTCTAGTCCTGCCTAATGTCTGGCTCCTGGGTCTATCACATCCCAGTGTCCCTTTACTGTCAGTTGTTCATGTGTTGAATGAGAACACTGCGTTTCACTGCTGTTCCCTAATGGTTCTACTAGCTGATGCTTTTTAAAGTTTTAAGTAGACATTGATGTCTCCATACACAAATGCCATGCCAAACAGCTGAAAGGAGAATGTAGCCTTGGAGTCTGGGGCATAGAGAAGAGAAAAGAGGAGTAGGTCTTTTCCTGGAACTCTCACTTAGATCTCCCAGAAGACTACATGAGAAAATATTTGTGAGCACAAAATCTCAGGAGACAACAACACACCCACCTAACACACACACATACACATGAGCAAACATGCGATCACTACCTCCCAAGAGCAGAGCAACGGCTCATTAGATCTGAGACTCGTATCAGGATTCACCATTAAGACAGTAAGAAGAACTGCCACTAAGCAAACCACATCAATCTTCTAAGTCATCTCCCTGATCACAGATATCTCCTCCCACTGTGAAATGAGAGATAAATCAGATGTAGAGGAAGCATAAAAAGTGAGACCAGACTCATGGTGGGCCTCAGACTTGGAGGCTCCAACTTTAGATGTGACCCCCAGTGGCCATGTCTGGAGTCAAAGCACCTTCCATCTACACTGACAGATCTGGTCTACACTGACCTCTACTAACCTCCATATAGGGTTCTCTGCTGAGGATAAAACTGATGTATGATACAACCGACATATGATAAAACTGACACTGGGACAGATGACCTCAAGGAGCAGGACTGAGGTTATCAATATGATGACAAACCTTAGCTACACTCTTTAGACACCACAACCCTGGGGGTTGATGAGGGATAGTCTATATATATAATATATATATATATATATATATATATATATATATATATATATATATATGTTTCTCTTATTGATTGATGAAAAAACACTGATTGGCCAGTAGCTGGACAGAAAGTATAGGTGGGGCTACCAGACCAGGAGAAGGCTGGGGAGAGGAAGGCAGAGGCAGAGAGGGGCGGCGAAGAGAAGCCATGCTGCCCAAGGAGTACCATGACAGATTGCGGGTAAGCCACGGCCTCGTGGCAATACATAAATTAATAGAAATGGATTAATAGTAAAAACAGAGCTAGCCAATAAGAAGCCCTAGACATCGGCCAACATTTTATATTTAATAATAAGTCTTTGTGTGTTTATTTGGGGCAAAGCAACTGTAGGACCAGGAGGGACAGAAACTTTCACCTACAGGGGGTGAAGGAATGGTGCCTGGAAAAAGTGTTCCCATCCTCCTCCCTTCTGGGAGCCAACCCCCACAAACTGAAGTATGAATGGCAAGATGACAGTAATCCAGAGGAGTGGGCCAGCATGCTGTGGGGCTATGTCCACAGCAGCCAGTGTCACTCACCTAAGCACATGAGGGAACAGATCCCTCCTCCAGCCCTTCTTGGCCCATCTGGTCACAGACAGCACCCTCTGAAGGTTCCTTCTGTGCCCCTGCTTGTAAGGTGAGCAGCTGCCTCTAGCCAGGTACCCTGCAGTGAGCTCCTTGTGATGTCCCAATAATTAATACCCATGCAAAATTCCTTGTATGCCTTCAGCTAAGTTGCTGTCATTTATTACTAGGAAAGAGAAATATTTACTAAAGTCAACATGACAAACAGCACAATACCCAGAAAAGCTGCACTACCCAGCATGCTAAGGCCTGCTTGGTGTCACCAGCTCTGTCACCCCAGAGATCCAAAAGAATAATTAAGTTTAGGTACCAAAAAGCACACTGATGACTAGGACTGCCAATGTGCTACAGCCTAAGTCACTGGAGGAGGAGGAGACAGTTTGGGTTGCTCTTATAGAGCACTCTGTCCTTGAACCTGTAAGGCTTTAACTTAAGGTTAGAGATGGCAGAGATGCTCTGGAGCCCTAGTAGGGTCTTCTCAAATAGGAATTCTGTCTGCTTTAGGATACAAGCTGCACATTGTTTCTTAGGCAAAAGTGTCAGGCTATACTGGAGGATGAAAGGAAAACAAGAAACAACAGCGAAGGCAGGAAGGCATCTTTTCCTTCTTCCATTTCTCAGGTTGAACCTCTTCTGGTTGGAGCATTCATGCTTTACAGAACAAGGAACAGTCCTAAGAGAATTCAGGGGAAAAAAAAAAAACAGGCTGAAGGATGCTTCACTGCACTCTGTAATTCTGATGAATGGCAGCTGAACACCATTCTCCAAAATGGCAGCAGAAAGATCCTAATACAAGAATTTGGGAGAGTGAAGGCATAATGATATGATGGGCTAAATTTTTGAAAAAGATGACAAAGGAAGACGTTCCTGAGAAAATAACTCTGAAATAAAGATGTAAAAGGAACAGAAGTCTGAATTGTGGAGCTGGCTGAGGAAGTTATCGACAGACAGAGAAAAGCAAGAGCAGATATATGACATCAAGGTCCAGTGACCTTCTGTGACCCCGGCACTCCTGCCTCCACTGCACCCTCAACTATTCAAAGGTACCCAGCACACACCCTGCAGGAACTAGTCTGTCTTGAAAAGGCTTCAGCATGGCCCTTTTGGGTTCAATCGCGCATAGAAAATGTCCAGTGGCCTCGTCCTCAGGAACACCTGGTCATATGTAAGAGAGGTGGACAAGTAGTGGGAGGGAATGCTTGCTTGTCCTCTGTGCCCGAAACCCCATTGGATAGCATGCTATGGTCCCAAAAATCTATCTATCAGAAAGCCTGAGGCTTTGAGATGAATCTAGGCTCAGCCTTGATTCACTCCTAATGCAAAGAACCTGAAGCAACCCATCCCACCTTTCTAAGCGTCCATTTGTCCATCTGTAAAGTGAAAGTGTTGGGCAGCTTATCCCTACCAAGTCTTCCAGCATTCAGCAAGCCCCATTCTCTGCCTGCTAACAACACGTTTGTGTTTCCACCCAACCAATAAGCTGACATATGGAAAGTGACCTTCATAGTCACAACATCCATGTGCCAAAAGAAGGTTCCAGTATCAGCAGATACTGGTGAGTTATTTTAGGCTTCTTTCTCAGTGGCTCACTCCCTCCATGAATACAGTCCCTGGCACACCAGCTCTGTATATGGCTACACAAACAATCAGAAGAAAGACACCATTCCTTGCGTTAGCTCCCAGCATCAACCAGCTAAAGGACATTGGCACAGGAGAGAAGTTGAGATCTCCCTCTTCCAGCCCCTCAGGTGAGGAGCAACAGGCCCTGGGAGTTCTGGCAACACTACATATTGTCTCTAATGCCAGCATCTGGTTTGACTCATCTTTTTCTGACAGGCACAGAATTCATTTTACTGTATGTTGATCACCTATGGTGAGTAGGACAGAGAAAAGAACATGGCACAGTGATAGAATGGTGTGAAATCTGGCTAAGTCCCTCAGCTGACCTGACCCAACCACAGAAGTCTCTGGGAACCTAACAATAGGTCCTTCAAGAAATCCCTTCCAGTTCTCCTTGCCCTATCTCTACTATGACCAGCCAACTAAAGTACTCTACAGTGCTTTGAGGGGCTCCTTCCCATTCAATGACTCCCAAAATTTGTGCCAATTAGAAGTTGTGTGGCAGGCAGGGAATACAGACACAGTGTAATCGCCAAATGCAGCCCTGGGACAAACAGCATTTTCCACCACTGAGACCCTTGATCCACCCAAGACCAGTATTGGCCCATTTTGTGTAGAAAGGTGGTGGAACACTCAGTTCTATTCCTCCCTTTGGCTCCTGAAATGCTCTGAAAACATCTCTGCTCCCTCAATGACCATCTACTACCTCAGAGAATAGCAGCAAACACCCCAGGTCCTCCTCACTCCCAGACCCCTCCCTTGGCCCTCAGTCCACTGACCTAATCCAGGAACTTCTTGAAAACAGCAGCACCATGTGAAACTTGCATCTACCTCAGGACCTTTGCACTTAACTTTCCCTCTACTTTGAATTCTCTTTCCTCAGATCTTGGTAGTCACTTCTTCCTTGTCATTCCAAGATCAAATAGCACATTGTCAGACAATTCTCCTGGCCACTTAGTTTGGAAGGAACATCCCCAAATATCCCTCTTTCCCATGTCCTTGTTTTCTTTTCTCCAAGGCAACCTCCACTGTGGGAAACCATCTTATTTATCTGTATAGTTACCAATTCTTTATCTCTCCTCCTACCTCTGTAAGTTTGAAGAGTTTGGTTTATTATTTTTAATTATGTATATGTGTGTGGGTCTGAGTGTGAGTGCTGGTGGGTACCTGAACTGGCCAAGCAAAGAGAGCTGGATCTCCTGGAGCTAGAATTGCAGGCAATTGTGAGTCACCCGATGGGGCGCTGGGAATCAAATTTGGGTCCTCAGGTAGAGCAGTACACTCTTATTGCTGAATAGTCTCTCCAGCTCCAGTGTGAGGACTTTGAAATCCTGTGTACCTCTGTGCTCTCAGCACCTGCAGCTGTGTCTAACACAGATGTATTGAATGGATGGATGAATGAATGAATGAATGAATGAATGAATGAATGGAGCAATGGCTAAGAAAGGTAGCCAGCCAGCCGCCAGGTGTCTTCATTAGGATTTCAAGTGCTGTGTCGAAACCCCATGATCAAAAGCAACTTGAGGGGTGAGCGGTATTTCACTTGTATTTCCATGTCACAGTTCATCAAAGGCAGTTGTAGCATGAACTCATACAGGGCAGGAACCTGGAGGCAGGATGCTGATGCAGAGGCCATAGAGGAGAGCTGCTTACCGCCTTGCCCCTCGTGGTTTGCTCAACCTGCTTTATATTACCCAGGACCACCACCACCCTAGGGGTTGTGTCACCCATATGGGGCTTAACTAGTCAATCACTAGTTAAGAAAATGCCCTATAGGCCTCCCTACAACTGGATCGTATGAATACATTTTCTCAATTGGCACTCCCAAACTTAGACAACTCTAGCTTGTGTCAAGTTGACATGAAAACCAGCCAGGACACCAGGTAACTAGTCTAGAGGCAGTTGAGTGAGTAGAGAGTAGTGGATACTTTTAATAGCAATAGAGAAAGAAACAAGGAAGGTTCCTACTGTCGTGGCTGACACCAGAATCCTCTATCTGTTTCAGAACCTGTATTCATTATTTTCCGTCCAGTCAAAAATACATCACAAAAGCAACTTAACGAAGTAAGGACTTATTCTAACAGTTAGGATGGATACAGTTTACCACATTGGGGAAGGCATGGTGGCCAGTGGTGTGAGCAGCAGCTGGCCACAAAGCAGAAGCATGACAGGAATTGGGGCCAGATTTTAAATCTCTAAGCCTGCCTCCTGTGACCTACTTCCTTCCAGCTAAGTCCCACCCCCAAAAGGTCTTACAGCTTTCCAAAACAGTCTCACCAGCTGGCAGCTAAGTATTCAAACACATGAGCCAGTGGGGAACATTTCACATCCAAAGCGTAACAGTACCCAATATCCAATGTTCTTCTGAGTTGCCCTCCGCACAAACATTCCCAACTTGCAATATTCACTATTCTACATTCAGATCAACTTTCTTTTAATTTCCACATATAAGAGAACATGTAACATTTATCTTTCTCTGCCTGGCTTATTTCAGTTAGCTCAGTATCCTCCAGTTTCATCAATTCTGCTGCAACTGGCAGCAGTTTTTTTTTTTTTCTCTAATGAATGAATAATATCCCATTTGGTGTATTGTTCACATTTTCTTCATTCATCTGTCAGTGGCATGTAGGTTGATTCCACATCTTGGCTATAGTGAATAATGCCACAAAAGCACAGATATGTAGATATTTCTTTGATATCCTGACTTCACTTTCTTTTACTATATTCTAGGAGGATAGCTAGATAAGCCTGGAAGCCTGAAAATCTCCAGTGACACGAAATGATGACGAGAAACAAACTCTAGCCTAATTTAATCAGCACAGGGTGTATTCATTTATTGAAATTCCACATTCTGCCACTAAATAATATACAAGTATCATGTTAATAAAAATAATGAGTAAGTAGATAGGTGAAAGGAAACAAGGCTGCAGGCTCGAACTCCAAACTCAGAACACACTTTTGATTCATTCCAGACTGTGCTCTGATATGCTAGGGCAATGTGTAGACCTCACCAATGGCTGGACCTGCAGCCCTGAGGAGGATCCCCCATGGTGCAGGGAGCACTGAAGGACTTTGAGCACAAGGCAACCTGTGCTGAGTAGAAGAGTGAAGCTGCTTTCAATCCTTGTCTAGACAAGGAGAGAAGTTTCATTATTTTCTCCGAGAAATCAAGGCAACAGTGTGAAACAATTTGGGTTGTCAACTTATCACCGCCAACCTCTGGGAATGGCAAACACTCCCAAAGGCTGCCTCCGGAAAAATCCAGAGAGCAGCATAAGGCAGCAGAGGCCTCCATACCTCGAAGTCTGGCTGCAGAAGATGCTGCAGAGTTTGAAGCCTGGCTCTGCACAGACCCAGAGCAACAAGTCTGAGATTGTAGGAGAGGAGAACTGGAATATGGTAAATCCCCAAAGTGAGATGGAAGAGCTTAGTGTGACAGGAATTCCTGTAATCCCAGGATTTGAAAGGCTGAGGCAATCAGATTGAAGCTGATCTGAGGCCAGTCTGAGCTACACAGTAAAACCTTGACTCAAAAAAGACAAGAAAGGGAGACAGAGGGTAGGGTTGAGTGAGAGGGAAATGTGAGAGGAAGGAAGAAGGGGAGGGAGAGAAAGAAGAAAGAAGAGAAGGGAAGAAAAGGGAAAGGAAAGGCGTGGTGAGAAAGTAGGTACCATAGCTGAAGAAGAACCTGGCTGGAAGATGAGGAGTCCCAGTTCTGCCAGTCTGTCCCCACCTATGTGAGCTTGGGCAGGCATCTTAATATTCCCGTGTGGCAACTATTCCCTGAGCATAAGCAGACACTCTCTGTCAACATCTCATAGTTACTGTAAAAGCAAAGGAAATCATATGTATGAAAGAGTTTTCTAGGCAAATGGAAGGAGATAAGAAAAGACCTCCCACAGACCATCATCAGAAACCAACACCAGACAGCAAACCACTGGTCAAGTCTGGAATAAGTGGCAGTGTTTGGGGAGGGGGTTTCTTCTTACAACACCCTAGGCCAGGAGGGTATGAAGCCCATGGCCATGACATTTCCAGGAGTCCAGTAACATCTCCAGTAGTGAGGGGCATGATCTTCATGACAGACAAAATCAAGACAAACACCACATGACGTTTTAATAATAAATTTTCAAATATGAAGAAATGCTTAATCTAAAAAATTATTTGAAGACACAAAATAATTTGAACCAACAGAAAATCATATTGTATTCATGAGTAAAATTTTTAATACCATAAATATGTAAATTCTCCATAACTCATCACAAACAATATATTCTCAATAAATTTGGAGAAAGCTAAATATATTTAATCTAAAGTTCATGAAACAATAAACAAAGAATAATATGCAGGAAATCTGAAAAAGTACAGACTATGCTGTCTTAGTTAGATTCTCTATTGCTATGATTAAACACCATGACCAAATGCTACTTAAGGAGGAAAGGGTCTTACAGCTTGTAGTCCATCATCCAGGGAAGTCAGGGAAAGGACTGAAGAAAGGAACCTAGAAGGAGGAACTAAAACAGAGGCCATGGACGGGTGCTGCTTACTGCCCTCCTCACCCCCCAGCCAATGTCTTGCTCAGCCTGCTTTCCTATAGAACCCAGGACCACCAGTTAAGGGTGGTCCTCCTACATCAATCATCAACATAGGCTTGCCCATAGGCCAATCTAGTGGGGGCATTTTTTCAATTGATGTTCCCTCTTCCAAAATGACTCTACTGTTTATCAAGTTGACAAATACTAGCCGGCCTTTGTGCCTAAGCTCTACCACAATGGAACTAAATTGCAACATGTCAATAAACAATGAGCACACAGAATAGAATAAAAATTATTGAAATAGTCCTATATACTTATAGGAAATACTACATTTTAGATTGCCGAGAAAGATGTGAACTGTTCAACAAATGGTATTAGGACAACTTAGGTGACCTATAAAAAAAAAAAAGAGTTAAGTAGGATCCTCAAGTCTTACATCAAAGCAAATTATCAATAAATACAAGGCCAACGAAATAAAGTTGTGAAAATAATGGAAGTGAAAAGAAAAAGTCATAATTTTTGCCACTATAAAGGCCTTTGTAAGCACAACCTAAAACCAAAATAATAAAAAAGACTGACATGTTCAACTCAATAAAATATTAAAGTTGTCACAAAAGCATAAACAACTTCAATAGGGAAAATTGCAAATTGGAAAAAACAGTTTCTGTATTTGTGCTTTATTATAAAGGACTAATTTCCTTAACACAAAGAATGTCTTCAAATCCTTAAGAAAATTGCAAAGGATATAAACGATTAATACAGAAAAAATACAAGTGACTCTTAATTTTTGAATGCATGTCTAGTCTAACAATAAGATTAACTAGGAAATATCATTTCTCATCCCTTAAATAGCCAAGGACCAAAATTTTGATGACATTGTAGGTTGACAAGGATTTAAGGACTCTGGAGCTATGCTGGGTAGGTAGACAGGTTGTACAACTTCCATGGAAGATAATTTGGGGGAATACTGCAAAAGTTTTAAAATGTCTTTCAGCCCTATAATTCTACTTCCTTTGTACATTTTTTCAAATATATTTTCACATATGCAAATAACACATGTTTATTTATTGAAGTAGTCACATAATACAGAGCATTTCTTAATGTGTAGGTTCATCAAGAAGGGATCAACTAAATAAATTATAGAGTACATACAGCATTACAAAGGATCTCTGAGATGATTTTTTTATTTTTTGAGACAGGGTTTCACTGTGTAACAGTCTTGGTTGTACTGAAACAATCTCTGTAGACAAGCATGGCCTCCAACTCAGAGATCTGCACACACACAAACACATATGCATACACATACATGTATACATATACAAAAAATAAGGAGAACTAAGTACATTTAAAATAATACTCAAAAGAGGAGTGTAAATTCTGGAATCTGTTACAATAAATATTTCCGCCAAAAGCCGCCTGAGCCCCACAGCCACATGTGAGCTTTATGCTAGCCGCCCGCCCGAGTTAGGGCCCAAATGAATACACAGAAACTTGTATTAGGTTTAAAGCTGTTTGGCCAATGACTAGGATTCCTTATCTGTTAGCTCAGTCTTAATTATCATAAACCTCTATATTTTATAAGACTTATCGGACGCCTTATTGGTGTCCCTTCTTGTTGGTGGATCACATCATGCAGCTGGAGCAGGAGCGGAGGGGAAAAAGGGGCCCTTCCTGTTTCTCCTTCACTTAAATATGAGTCTCCTTGCTATGTCATTTCCTGCCTGGATCAGCACTTCTCTACTACATTTCCCAGAATCCTCTTTGACTCCTAATCCTGTCTACTTGCTGTCTCATTGGCCAAACAGTATTTTATTTAACAATCAATAAGATAAACATAAACAGTACATTCCCCATCAGGAATCAACTGTGTTGGGTTTAAATCTTTAACACTGTTTAAAAGCTATGTCACTTTAAACGAAGACTTAGCACTTCTATGCCCAGTATCAATATCTATAAAGCAGTAATAATAGTGCAGTGATGGGTTATGTTGAGGGACACACGGGGTTCAGATTGGTGTCCACTCATCATGGGGGCTTGATTAGCAGAACTTTCTTATTTTGATTATCTATAATAAACAGTTGTGGAACCCCTACAACACCCTACCCATGTGCCAAGTACTAAGATCATGTAGGTTATGGGGATGGATGCCTGTCTTTACAGGCTCACTACTGGAAAGTTATCCCTATTTCTATCTTCACTAGAGTGTTCACTTAAGAGTGATAAAAATACAGTTGTGATGGAAGAAGCCTCAGAAAATCGGGAGACACTGTTCGATGGACAGTGTAAAGTGTTTGTAATCATTAGACTATCTCAAAACAGAAGGGGTTATGAAGCCAGTGTAGCCTGAATAACTCCCACCAGGAGCAACAGGGGACATTAAGAAGGTTCAACCTGTGATCACGAATAATGGCACATTGCTCCGAGCCTGTGCTGGTATAGGGGGCCAAAGGCTGAACATGAACAGCTTGGCCGGGGAGGGGCTGCAGGTTGGCAGCCTTGCAGACATTTCTGCTTCATGACATCATCCACATTTCCCCAGCAGGGACCCTAGGTATCCATATGTCACATGTGAATTCTAATTCAAAATGACAGACATAATTTCACATAGATGAGTGGAGAAGAACCAAGTCACCAGCACCCCTGGGTGATAGAGAGATGGATAGTAAATTCTAAAGAAGAGGCCATCGCTGCCTTTCTCCGATCAGCACAAATTCTAGGCTAAAGATGTTGGAAACAAACACTGAAGCAGGATGTGCAGGTGAAGATCTGGTAGAAAACACCTTTGGGCCAGCACTGAGGTCAGAGAGGGTGCCCCACCCCAGATCTAGCTAAACTGGGAATCTGGGGAAGTCTGAGACAGCTTTGGAAGAAAAGGAACATTTTAAGGACCCTCTCACCTCCATGAGATGGGATGTTGTAAATGGAGTTCTTAATTGGTCTAAATAATAAAAACCTAGAGTCAGATAGAGAGGAAAATGTTGAGAGATTAGAGAGAGGAAGGAGCAAGCCACCGCCACACCTTACCTCTTTAGTGTCTCAGCAGACAAGAGAGCCAGTTCTTATTTCTGCCCGCTTATATCCTCTCTCTTCCCAGCCATTTCACTTCCTGTCTGTCTGTGCAGACCTCCAGACCTCTATGGTTTGTGGCAAGCTCCATTCTCTGACCTTCAGGCAGGCTTTATTTGTACAAGCAAGATATTACCACAGGACGTCATTGAATGAGGAGAAAACAAGTAAGATAATCTATTTACAGTTTTATGATCTACTTGGGCTCTAAGTTGAGAGCACACCCCATGTAGGACAGTGAGGTTGTTTGAATGGGAATGACCCCCCCCCCTGCAGGCTCATATATTTGAATGCTTATTCCCAGTTGGTAGACTGTTTAGGAAGGATTAGGTGGTGTGGCCATTTTGGAGCAGGTGCATCACTGGGGGTGGGCTTTAAGCTTTCCAAAGCCTATACCAGACTCAGTCTTGCTCTTTCTGCCCCCATCAGCAGATCCGGCCATAAACTCTCAGCTACTGCTCCAGCACCATGCCTACCTGCCTGCCACTATTCTCCTCACCTTCATGGTCATGGACTAACTCTCTGAAACTGAGTGTTAGCTCCCAATTAAATGCTTTCTTTTATAAACTGTCTTGGTTATGGTGTCTCTTCACAACAACAGAACAGCAACTAGACACACAACATGTTTCCATGATGAGCAAAATGTTGGTCCAATCCAGAAAAGGGGTGATGGTAGCTTGAACCCAGTAGGAAGAAATGAAGGTGGTGAGAAGTGGGTATGTTCTGAAGGCAGAGCCAACAGCATTTGCTGACAGATTGGATGTGGGGAGTGAAAGAAAGAGAAGTGTCAAGGATGACACTAGGAATTTTTTTTTGCTTGAGCTATTAAAAGGGATGAAATTGTCATTAACTGAGAAATGGAATATTGAAGAGGAAGCAAATTTTATAAGGAAGAGCAAGAATTCAGTTTGAACATGAAAGATTTGACAAGACAAATGAAAATGGTCCATGGGCAACTGGATGGGCACACATAGAGTCCAGTGGGCTATAGCTGCAGAAGCTGCTATGGTGCCTATGGTGATATTCTAAATCAAGGAGAGCTTATAGATAAAGAAGAAAAGAGGACTGACTCCTGGGGTATCTAAGGCTCAGAGCCTGTTTGGGAAGTTATCAATAAGGTAGGGGAAACACCAGTGTTTTTAAAGTCAGGAGCAGAAAGCATCCCAGGAAAAGGGAGAACCACATGTCAAGGGTCTCACATTGAGAACTTGGAGTTGCCCATGATTTTGCAATAGATTGCCATTAACAGAGACTCACAACTGGTCGAAGCACAGAGAACAAGAGACTGTGGAGTACTCAGCCCTAAATGAGACATCTATATCACAGTCTATCCTCCCAAGGCTCAGGGATTATTGCAGAAGAGAGAACAGAGAGATTGGGAGAGCCATAGGAAACAGCATTTTGCAGACACAGTAGGACAATTGCACATAAGAACAGAATGTGTCTAAGTCTTATACAAGCTCAAGCCACCAAAAACCCAGGCTGGAAAGGGGAGATGGGAATGAAGTCCTACCCCTTGCTAAGGATCTATTGGCAACTGGGAGTTGGTAGGAGAGGGAAGGCAGTTTTCTTTAATAATATGATCCCTGGTAAGTTCAGTGGAAGTTGTGTATCCAAGAGTATATATGTAGCACAAATCATACTTCATAAGAAGAGAGTGGGGGGAAGGATGCAAAGTTTTATGGGTAGGAAAGTAAGGTGAATCTGGGAAGAGTTGGGGGAATGAATGAATATGATCAAAATACAATGTATGAAATTCTCAAGAAATTATTTTTAAAAATTAGAGAAGAAAAAGAAAAAATAACCACTAGATTGGGCAACAAGAAGGTCATTGGCCATCTTAGGAAAACCAATTTTGATACAGTAAGGGGGAGACAGGAGCATCATTTTAAAAGACACAGAAAGAATGGAAGTAGTCACAATGGAAAGACATTTTTCTCTTTATAAATATATTTTACTAGTAAATGAAGGAATGACAGGGTACCCCTTGATCAGTGATTTATACAGCCATAGTAAATGTCCTAGGGGTCAGTAAACCAGCATGCTTGGACCACATTTGGCTGTTTGCTTTATAGTTTTTGGAGGGAACTCATCCATGCCTTGTCCCTTCCATGTTGGCTTTAGCTGCTTCCTGAGTGGTTGAGTAAGAGACCACTTGGTCTACAGACTAAAACGTATGTTGTCTGGCCCTTCAAAGAAGACTCTTGACAACTCAAATGCAGGTGACAATCTTCAGTAGTTGCTAATGCCCCAAGAGAAGCAACCAGACATTTTGCATCCATGATGGAAGGGCTACCATCCTCTACAAAATAATAATAATAAAGCCTGAAGCAGATGTTCATAGATATTGATTTATAGGAGACACAGGGAACAGAAGCATTCAACGACACAATGGAGATGCAACCAGCAAAATCGATTCCTGTGGAAAAATCTACAGAAAAAAAAAAAACCTCATTTCTTAAACAGTAAGGCTCAAAAGAAAGTAGGGAGGGAAATCTCTGGATTAATTCTTTAAAAGAAAAACGCTTCAACCAAAAGCATGGTGTGGACCTTATTTGAATTCTAATTCAAATAAACCAATTGTAAAGAGAAGTAAGAGAAGCATCAGCACTGCTCAGAAATTTGAAGACATTAAGAAATTACAGTCAATTCCAGAGAGTATGGTATTGCTGTTTTCTTTAGTCTGTTACCTTTTAGAGACTGGTACTGAAAATATTTGTGGGTAGAATCATGCAGTGGCTGAGATTTGCTTCAAAATAACCCAGTGGAGAGGTAGAATAGGAGGCTTAAGTGAAAAAAAAAATTGGCCATGAGTTGATAATTATCGTGGCTAGGTAATGATTCTTGGGGGTTATAATTCCATACTACTTTGTACATGTTCAAAATTTTCCACAATAAAAACATTATTTTTTTTAAAGGTAGCAGGAGAGACAGCAGTGAGGAAACAGAGGTGCACAGAGGATGTGATGGCCGTAGATGACACTGATTCCGAGCAGTAGTTGGCAAGTGTGGGCTTGGAGAGACATCGAGATATCCTGAAGGCCGCTGCCCTGAAAGATGGGCAGAGAAGAGGGAGTGGAGCACATCAGAGGGGACGCAGTCTGAGTGAAGGCCCGGGCTCTAGGGGGACAGCCTTCCACAGACTTCCAGAGCGCCTATTTTTGGAAGGGTGTGGGAAGTGATGCTATCTGTACCCACTCTACCTTCTGCTGTCTAACATCAGGCCTCACAGCTGAGCAAGACAGCCTCTGCCTCAAGGCTGGAGTGATATTCTGTGGATGGACCATTTGTGCTGTGCAAGTGTGAGGTCTGGAGTTTAGATCCCCACCATCCATCTGAAAAGTCCAGGAGGTATGGTAGCCATCTTTAACCCCAGCACTCTAGAGGCAGAGAGAGGTACAAGCCAACTAGCTAGACTAGGTGAAACTTTTGAGCTCCAGGTTCAGACAGAGAACCTGCCTCAATAAATAAGGTGAAATAAGATGAGGAAAACACCTGATATTAATTTCAGACCTACACACACACACACACACACACACACACACACACACACA
>NC_048598.1:31158375-31238375 GCF_003668045.3 Cricetulus griseus | reverse complement strand
TGGAGATATGAACACCAACAAAAAGCCTAAGAGTTTTTTCTCTGGTGTCAGTGATATCAACAACGTCCAGCGACACCCAGTGAGGCAGAGTGGGTGATGATGGATTTTACCGTAGTATCAGACTTTAAGGTCAGCAATAAAACAACAAAGCACAGCCAAATGTGCTAACACACCCCTGTAATCCCAGCTTTCCAGAGGTAGAAGCAGGAAGACTGAAGCAAGTTTGAGCCCAGTCTGGCCTAAGCAGCAAGCTGCAGTCCAGGCAGGACCACATAGGGAGACGCTTTCTCATAAGAAAACAGCAAAACAAAAAACAACCAGTGTTTAGGCAGTAAGCCCTGCAGCATTAACACTGATTCTCCTTCCTCTGAGTTTCTACTTTGTGACAAATGACAGTGTCATAACTACTTTACTCAATGTGTTATATGTTCTTTAAATAGAAACTATCCTACAATATAATTTTTAAAAGGTAATATCGCTAACCTAAGGGGGAAGCTGGTAAGATAGATGATGTTTTGGTACTGCTTGCTTAATTTTTTCCTATATAGGTGTAAATATCCAGGCTTCCGTATTTAAAATAAATAACTCAATCTGAGTAAAGCATTTCTTGGCAAAAACAAACTACATTTTGAAAATCTAAAATATTCTTGAGAAGGGAATAAAAGAATAATTATCACCTAGAAAGCTACTGAAGAAAGGAAGTAATTTGTAAAAATCCAAATAGTTGGATGGAACAGCAAACCATTGATGACAATTCTGGGAGAGAAGAGAGGTGATAATTGCTTTCAGAATTTGAGTTTGCTTCTGTGCATTTCAACATGCAAGTGTTTAATGTCACATCCACATAGAAGAAAAATGAACACTTTTAGGAGCAAAAAACTCACACAAGGAGAACACAAAGCCAAAGATAAATTAAAATGTGTAACCTCATTAGTAACCAATAAAAGGGATATCATGTTAGTTGTCAATAAAGATTGACAAGGAGTTGTTGAGGGTAGAAGTAAACGGTCTCATAGGTAATAGTTGGAAAGCAACTATGGAAAAAAATATCAGAAAGGCTTAAAAATAAGCATATCTTCTGTTTCAAAAACTCCATCTCTAATATTTGCTTTTGAGAAATAATCAGAGGATTTAGTGATTGAATATTCAGTTTTAAGCAGTATTGTCTATTGTGCTGACTAGTCTATGTCAACTTGACACACAAATGAGTTACCTGAAAGGAGGGAACCTCAATTGAGAAGATGCCTCCATAAGATCAGGATATAAGGCATTTTCTTAATTAGTGATTGATGGGGGAGGGCCCGGTACATTATGGGTGATTCCCATCCCTGAGCTGGTGGTCCTGGGTACTGTAAGGAAGCATGCTGAGAAAGCCAGGAGAAGCAAGCCGGGAAATAATACTCCTCCATGGCCTCTGAATCACCTCCTGCAGGGTTCCTGCCCTGTTTCAGTTCCCATCCTGACATTCTTCAGTGATGAACAGCAATATGGAAGTGTAAGCCAAATAAACCCTTCCCTCCTCAACTTGCTTTTTTTGTCATGGTGTTTTGTTACAGCAATAGAAACCCTAAGACACATATTAAAACTAAATTATCTAGCAAAATCTATTGCTGACAGCATGATACTTCTTTACACTACCAAAGTGTGCAATCAGGCCAAGAGATGTATATCTGGAAAGAAATTCACAGTGCTCCTAATCAAGTAGATTCTGAAATAATATATACAGTTTGACCCCTAACATTTGTAAATTATATGGTTACAGATGTAACTATGTCTTAATTGGGGGCTTTCTCTCCAAAGTACAGAAAATCAAGGTACAGATGTCGTGAAGGTGAAACTGAGCCAAGTACAGTGGCACATATCTGTAATCCCAGCATTCAGGAGGTTGAGGCAGGATTGTGAGTTTGGAGATGGTCTAGGTTAGAAATGGGTAGGAAGAGGTCACAGTAACAACAAAGTAACACAGATTGGAGAAAAAAATGTAACAACTTTACTTTTAAATGATTTTATATTCTGTAATGTTTGTTTATCTTATTACCAAGAAAATAATAGTCTCAACCACTAGCAATTTCTCAGAACTTCAAAAATATAACAAGAGCAACATTATTGATGCTCTTCCAGAACTTTCAACAGTCCAGAATGTCCACTATCTTCAAGGGCAGTCTGTAATAACTGTGCATGCTGAGTTGTATCCTTATGATTCACAGGACCATGGTGAGGCACGGTTCTCAAACACAAGGTATCTGTTGTGGTCAAGGTTAGTGGCAGGAATGATAGAGATCAATTCTCTGTGACTTAAGTGGACCATTAGCTGATAAAAGGATATTGCCAAGGCAATTATAATGGCACATAGCTACCATCCCAGCATTTTGGAGGTTGAGGCAGGGTGGAGGCACCAGTACAAATTTGAAAGCAGGCTAGGCTACCAAAGGAAACCCTGACTCAAAACAAAACACTACAACCATGAAGAGGAAGGAGTAGAGGAAGAGGAGGAGGGAGAAAAGAAGGAAGAAAAAAGAGGAGGAGGGAGGGAGGGAGGGAAATATTGTTTAAACAGCTATAGCAAAATACCATAGACTAGATGACTTACCAAAAAAAATTTCTCACTTGAGGATCAAAGGACTATTGTTTAACATCTATTGATGAACCATACCCTAATTCATAGGAGTGTCTAGTCACTGTGTCCTCACATTGTTTAAAAAAAAAAAAAAAAAAAAAAAGGCAAGGGCACTTTCTGGGGCCTCTCATATAGGGGTAAAAAATCCCTCTCTTGAGTCCTGTCTCCTGACACCTTCACATCGGTGATTATATTTTAACTTATGAACTGGGGGGTGGGGCAGATGAGGCAGGACAAATGTACAAGCATTCAGACTGTTGCTGATTGGTGTACATCTTTAATTTTTTTTTAATGTATTGGGAATTACTGAAGGAGCCAATGGGGAAGGTTGAAGACTCCAGTAAGAATAAACTATCCCCCTACAGCTACAGAGCTTTATCTGATGAAAAAGAAGTTGAGTAATAGGGCCAACCATTCTGGTTTTCCTAGGTCTGAGTGGTTTCCAAGTATTTGAAAATTTTCTTGCTAAAACATAGAAAGTGTCTTGGAAAGTGGTTGGCCTACAGCTGGCATCACAAATACCAAGCACTAGGAAATGCAATCTGCCTTTGACCACTTCTACACCTGGGACTCAAGTTTGCTGCAGCAAGTCTGCCATTGGGAGAAAGAGAAGAGGAGGAGGGGAGAGAGAGAAGAGAAGGAAAAACCCAAAACTACAGAGACTCAATCATACAGAAGATATTGCTTGTCTCTGTGAGTCCAAAATTCTAGAGCAAATATCTGCTTGAAAGTTCTGAGCCCCTCTCTGCAAGGGAAACAGTAGAAACAACAAACAAACAAACCTGTGTGAAAGAAACTGTGTGATGCTAGCAGAATGCTCTATAATAACATTATAATGATTGGCTGCATAATGGTTATATACTACATAACTCTGTAATGGAAATGATCCTCTACTTATACATTGTAATTTTAGACTTTCTGGATTCATCATCATTTTAAAATATTCTCCATTTCTATTATTTACCTAGAATTTTTTCAGAGAAAAATTCTAATTTTTTGGGAAAAGTAATATTTCCCAGAGAAAATAATTATACAAAGACTCCAGTGTTTGCCAAGAAGAAATGGATTTTAATGGAAATCTTTTAAGTAGGACAAAGTTAATAAGAGCAGTAATGGACAGTGTTTGCTGAATAACTAACTCTTCAGCCTTCACTCACATTTATTGTGGTTAAGTGATTTGAAAGCAAAGAATTTGAGTCAGGGTTTGCATTTATTTTTCTTTACTCATTTCTCTTGCAGCATGTTTTTTGAACAAACACATTAAGAGTTTATTATTTTTTCTTTATATATTGAACTAAAAAATGAGAATGCTGATAACTAACCAAAGATAGAGTTTTTACAAATGGAAGATAAAAAATACGACAAAACACTAGAACAAGAATTATGGTTTTACCTTTCATGGTGTAGTATCAGGCCTTGGCCATGCCGCTGAACAATCTCACAGATCAGTTTCCTCAGTTATAGATAATTTTAATACCTGAATCAAGTAAACTCCAATGATGCATGTGCAAACATTTGTGAGATTGTAAAACAAGCCAGGAGTGGTGGTGCACACCTTTAATCACAGCATGAAGGAGGCAGAGGTTGGTGGATCTCTGTGAGTTCAAAGTCAGCCTAGTCTCCAGAGTGAGTTCCAGAACAGCCAGGGCTGGTCACAGAGAAACCCTGTCTTTAAAAAAACTAACAAACAAAAAAATATATAAAAACAGTAAATGAGAAATATAATAGGGTATGCCTTATATAACTTAATATTAAAATTATAGCCTGCTCCCTTTAATTTTTATCTAGAAAACAAGTCTCTGAAAATCAACCCAAATTTATAAAAGTTAATAAATAGGTTTTTTTAATTTCACAGTTATTTTCCACATGGTAATTTTTTTCTGGTGTTTTGAGACAGGGTCTCTGTATAGCCTTGACTGTCCTTGGACTCCTAGACCAGACTAGCCTCAAATTTACAGAGAGCTGCCTGTCTCTCTTCCTAAGTGCTGGGATTAAAGGTGTGCACCACCACACCTTTTTTAAAAAAGATTTTCTTAAACATTTATTTTATTTGTGTGAATGAGTATGTGTATGTCTGTATATGAGTTTGTGCACAGAGTGCAAGTACCCACAGAGGCCAGAAGAGGGGGACATCTCCTAAACTGTAGTTACAGTGGTTGTTAGACAGCCAGTTTGCCCTGGGAACTAAACACCAGTCCTCTATAAGAGCAACAAGCACTCTTTACCACAGAGCCATCTCTCCATCCCCTATGGCAGCTTTTTTGTTGTTGTTTTTTTGTTTTGTTTTGTTTTGGGGTTGGTTTTTTTGGGGGGGGGTTGTTGGTTTTTTTTGGTTTTTTTTGGGGGGGGGTGTTTTTTTGGTTTTTTGAGACAAGGTTTCTCTGTGTAGCTTTGGAGCCTATCCTGACACTCGCTCTTGAGACCAGGCTGGCCTTGAACTCACAGAGATCCGCCTGTATCTGCCTCCGGAGTGTTGGGATTAAAGGTGTGTGCCACCAACACCGGTGACAGGTTTTTAAAGAGCATTATTAATGTTTTCTTGCAGTGACTGTTTCCAGGACTCTTTTTTTTTTTTTTTCAAAAGTTTCCTGAATAACATTTATGTTCCTTTGAACCCTGGAAGTGTTCTTTCAAGGTTTGCTATTGTTCTAAGCTATGATACTGAGAATGAGATTCTGTATAGGGGACAACCAAATAGAAAGAATCAACCTACTGAAAATAACCCCTCCCCTGTTAGAAGCATGGAGAAGAGATTGTGTTGGGAGGGATTTACTTGACAAACACTCCATATCTACTTTGTGAAATTACCAAGCGCCTGAGAATGAGAAGAGACCTGCAATCCCCACTGTGAAGAGCCTCCTTTATACTTTTCCCTCTAACACTTCAGTGTCTGGGTGATCTCCCAATAACTCTCAGGAGCTGTGAATTTATAGATTTAAAATTGCTAAGGCAGGCCGGCCTTGTGATGAATCGTGATACTGGGAACACAAGCAAACAGGCTGGATGTTTATTTTGGCAGCTCCATAATATAAGCTCCTGAGTAGGAAGAAAAAACAAACAAACAAAACAAAACAAAAAAATCCTCAAGCCTACCCTTTTACAGAAATTCTATTTCTCAACTTTAACTGTCTAAACCTAAATAGAACTCCTTTCTATTTTTAAACTTCTCTCAACAAAGTGAAAGCTGAATTTACACACCAGCCTTTGCTTTTTATCATCAACACTTTAGTGGCAGACAGACTACACTGCTGGCTAATTTAAGTGGGATGAAGCCTCTTGACTTCTTCCTCACACCTCTTCGGTATGCGAGTATCACAGAAGTTTGGATTCGGGCAAACGATCTGAGGATGTGGTGATGCCTGATTGTTTGATTGACCTTGACAATCTCTCACATTCTTTTCCTAAAGGATGTAATATAGCTAATAAATATATAATACAGTTATTACAGAATAATGTGAAATGCAGTAAATAAGAACTATGTGATCTATCTTGTCCAAATTAAATTCTCAGAAATATTTTTGTCTTAGTCTGTCGGAGATGTTGTGATGATATAGCACAGACTACATAATTTATGAACAATAAAAGTTTCTTACTGAAGGCTAAAATTACAAATCAAGGAACTGACAGGTTCATTATGTGCTAGGATCCAGTCTCTACTTGCAAAGTGTTAGCTTTGCTAACTCTTATGTGAATGTTAACATAGTATCTTCACGTGGTAAAGGGTGGGAGGGCCAAAGAAATGCCTCCCTCCATCAAAACCCTTTGGCAAGAACAGCCAACTCCTCCCAAGAGAGGAAAATCCTTGTGACTCAATCACAGTATAAAGGCAGGCACCACCTCCCAACACCACAAGGACACCTGAATTTGAGAGGTGATGCATTTAAACTGTAGCATAATTCATTTGTTTCTCTCTTTGCATTTTGATTGTTTCTTCAACCGTTTCCTTTTTCTTTCTTTTTCACTCCTGTTGCTTTGCTGGTTAGTTTGTTTATTTTTGTTTGTTGAGACAGAGGTTTACTGTGTAGCCCAAGACACCAGAAGCTTGCTTTGTAGACAAAACAAACTTTGAATTTGTATTGATCATCCTGCT
This sequence comes from Cricetulus griseus, assembly GCF_003668045.3. NCBI lineage: Eukaryota > Metazoa > Chordata > Mammalia > Rodentia > Cricetidae > Cricetulus > Cricetulus griseus. The sequence goes on along the minus strand of NC_048598.1, from coordinate 31,231,668 downwards.
TTTGTCTTCCAAGTACAGGGATTACAGGTGTGCACCAACCACCATGCCCAATTAGTATAATTTGGTTTTTGATTGGGAGGTAAGGGTATCCGCAGAGTTTAGGTTTTAGGAAACAAAAGGAGCAGATCTCACTAATAAAGTGAAATAATCACTCTCCTCACTATTATTTATAGATTAACTAAGACTAAGAAAAGAGCTTAAGATGGGCGATGGTAGTGCACGCCTCTAATCCCAGCACTGGGGAGTCAGAGGCAGGCAAATCTCTGTGAGTTCGAGGCCAGCCTGGTCTATAGATCGAGTTCCAGGACATCAAGAGTTATTACACAGAGAAACCCTGCCTCAAAAAACAAACAAAGCTTGACTTAGTTTTCCTTGAGACATGCAAAATTCCAAAAATCAATATAAGGAAAATTAATAGTGGCAGAATGATGACTCAGGGGCTGCTGCTCTTGAGACCTAAGTTCAGTTTCTAGGGCCCATGTCAAAATGCTCACAAGTGCCTATAACTCCAGCTCCAGAGGATCCTACTTCTCGTGTCCTTGGACACGCACACACATGCAGCATACGCTCACACAGTGAAAAATCTTAAAAATTCTGAGAAAGTATTTAATTATGTAACTATAAATATGTAGATGAAATAATCCCTGAGCTATAGGATCTTATGAGTAGTAAAACCTTACAATTTCTGACATATTTTAAAAGATTCACTTTGCAAAGCAGTTAAGTCCTTGCAATATATAAAATGTGGTACAAGCAAAAAGACAAAACAAACATCTAATTGCAGTATTTTAAACAATGGCTCTGAAATCGTGTGACTATAAATTAACTTTCTCCTACTTCTACATCAGCAACTTTTATGAAATACATTAAACTAAAAAATAAGTTGGTGGTAGCACATACTTTTTAATACTGGCAGAGGCAGAGGCATCCATGGCTACACAGAGAAACCCCATCTTGAAAAACCAAAATAATAATAATAATAATAGTGCTCAATCATTTTACCCATCATCTACCTGTGTGCTTTTCTTCATACATACTTACATACTCTAAATAGCATACTTTGTATTGCTGTGTCATATTCCTTTGTTGGAGGCAGTACACATATGCTTTCAGGACAAGGCAAAGTCAATTATGGTTATTGTCATTTCCTGTAAAATGTTTTTGCTTTTCCTGGAGTTGATAATCTGTATAACTAATGCATTTAATTTTATAATTCCTAACTCATTCAAACTCTGTTCCAGACACATTAAGCCTTCTATGAGTTTTATCTCTCTAAATATTTCTGTCCTGGAACCCCCCAACTTCAATTTATTGCACAACTATTTTCTGGGATACTCCCTGGCAAATGCTTAGAGAATTCTTTCACTTCTATCTAGTGAAGATCCCCTGTTTTGATGCTATGCGTGACCTTCAATCACTTCCTCAAACAGATACATAGGAAATTTTTTTCTAAGAACCTGCTAGTCTGAAAATATATCTCCCTCCTTTTGTCTCAGATATACTGCATAATGAAAGTTGGAAATCATTTCCTTCAGGATCGTTAGGCCATTTCTCCAATGGTTTCTGCATTCTGGTGTTGCTTAAATTATAAAGACCAAAGCCATTCTGATCATTGCTTCTTTGTAAGAGACCTATTTTTTTTTTTTTTTTGGAAATTTGTGGGATTTTGGTGACTGCTCTGAAAGGGTACAGACAGAACCCCCAGCCAAAGACTACACATGGGAAACTCCAGAGTTGGAGGCTGGAGATGAGACTCAACTGATGGAATCACCATAAAGGTCAATGAGGCGTTTCTAGTTGCAAATGGCATTTGGCTAACACCTCTGACTCAGCCTGTCTCAAATGCTGCCCAAAGCACATAAAAAGATTGAAAAAACTAGGAGGAAATCTGTGCCAATGCAGAGCACAAAAGTTGATAAGTTGCTCATTGCTAATTACTGGGAGGAATTATCCTAAATTATCAAGCTAAAGAAGTTGGATTTAGAGAAACTGAATTGGTGGGCTATCCATACTCTGCTTTATGGGAAAGAACATAATAGGAAGTGGAAGGCTGAGACTCCACCAGGATCTGCTAACAAAGACAGGGTCCTGCCAGAGCTACAAACCACACTGTTGGCACTCTTGCCTCCAAATCCTGAAATTCTGCTTGAGACCTGATGACAGTACAGTTAATCAGTGGCTGTCATCTTTCTATATACCTGGAGACAGGAACTTCCAAATCTCAGTGGAGAATATGGAGAGACAGTGCTGTCCATTTCCTCTAGCAAAAATGATCCTGTGACTATCCATAGAAAGAATGCTGATCACGGTGCCTCCTAAGGCAACAGCAGCTCCTGGATTCTATTGGCTTTGTTGTCAGAGAGTCTGTTAGTTCCCATTCCTCAGGCCGTGACATCTCCGTGGTAATGTCCTATCACAATGTGTCTGAGCTAGGAAGTAGAAAGCAAGTATTCTGACTTGGGCATATTAATTTGGCCAGTCATCAGAGATCTAAAAGCAGAGCCAAAGGAAACCTACATTTCCTATTTGGATATATGATAGCTATATTGGATAAAGATAAGAAAAATAAGGAGACATTTAAGATGGCCTAAACTATCTTAGTTTTTAATCATTCCCCTTCATATTTAATACTGAAAAGTTTCACACACACACTCATGGTTTATTTCCTGAGGTTGGCATTCCTGATGCTGTCTCTAGCTCCAACTACCTAAGGTCAATCATACCTGACCACCTTTGCAAAAGGTCCACTTCTTAAATTGATCATCCCACATAAACTTCATGTTTTCAATTATTACTTGCTTCTCCCTCAGGGCCTCTTAGCAAGGTGCTTAGAGTTCAATTCCCTTTGTGTCCTATCCATAGCTGATAGCCAGTCCTGCTTACTTGAATATATTCTTCCATAATTCCTTAGAACTATAATATATATTGTGGTAGTTTGAATGTAACTGACCACCCATAAGCTCATAGGGAGTGGCACTATTAGGAGGTTTAGCCTTGTTAAAATAGGTGTGGCCTTGTTGGAGGAAGTATGTCACTGTGGGACATACTTTGAGGTCTCCACCTAGTGTCTCAGACTACTTCCTGTTGCCTGTGAGTCAAGATGTAAAACCTTGCAGCTCCTTCTCTAGCACCATGTCTGCCTGCATGCTACCTTACTTTGCACCATGATGATATGGACTAAACCTCCGAAATGTAAGCAAGCCATCTCAATTAAATGTTTTTCTTTATAAGAGTTGCTGGCTGGGCAATGGTGGCACACGACTTTAGTCCCAGCACTTGGGAGGCAGAGGCAGGTGGATCTCTGTGAGTTGGAGACCAGGCTGATCTACTAGAGCTAGTTTCAGGACAGCCTCCAAAGCCACAGAGAAACCTTGTCTTGAAAAACCAAAAAGAAAAAGAGTTGCTGTGGTCATGGTATCTCTTCACAGCAATAGAAACCTTATCTAGTCCCCCTTCTTGTTCCAAGAACAATACAAAAAATAATATTAGAAAAAGGAGTATAATCCAGAACATTGAGATTTACTTCTTTCTGAAAATGATTTTCCAAAGAAATAGAGTCTTCTTTTGGAAAACAGACATTCTCAGTAAGAAAACATGAAGTTATAGCAGTTGCAAAATGAAGCAAAAGAACAGAAGAAAAGAAGATGAAATAGAAACCCATGCTGAGATTTATGGATGTGTCAGGAACAATTCAGAGGAAATTGGACAGGAGTCCAATGTAAATCAAAGACAAACTAAGTAAAATATTACTTACTTAGTAGCTAACCAAGAAAATAAAAGCACTCAGGACAGTATTTTCTTGAGTCACATCTATTCTTCCCCCATATCTATGCCAGATACTGTATTTCCTTATATTTATAAAAATGAATGGTCTGTACCCCTAAATGTCAGGTGTTTCCCGCTAGCCAACCCCCTCCTCTAGCTTCTGCTCTATTTCTCTTCTTTTTCTTTTTTTGACAGAATTCTTCATAAAGTTTGCTTAAATTTTCTCTCTCTCTCTACAAGTCCTACCCATGTATCCTCTTAAATGTGCTCCAAGCATGGCTTCACCCCATCACTAAAACAAACTATATTAAGGTCACCAATAACCATACCCAATAACCATACCCAAGGGCTAATTCTCAGTCCACTGGTCTCTCTTTTTTCCTTGAAACATCTGTAATCACAAGTGTGATTTCTCCCAAGCTCATTTGGCTGTTCTCCCTTCCTGGGTTATCTTGCTCAACCTGATCTCAAAATGTTGGGTCTGGCCCTTGCACATCTTTTCTTTCTTATCATACTCTCTCTGTGATTACAACTAAGCCTCCAGTTTAAATATAATCTATATGCTAAAAATATCTATCTCTTCAAGACCTACCTTGAGAATCCCACTAATGCACATGCCTTTAATCTCAGCACTGGGAGGCAAGACAGGCAGAGCTCTTTGAAGTCAAGGTCAGCCTGGTCTACAAGTTCCAGACCAGCCAAGGCTACATATTAAGACACCATTTCAAACTCTCTCTCTCTCTCTCTCTCTCTCATACACACACACACACACACACACACACAATAGAAGAGAAAACTGACTTTTGCAAGGTGTCCTTGGACCTACATACAGAGAGAGAGAGAGAGAGAGAGAGAGAGAGAGAGAGAGAGAGAGTAAATAAATATTTTTAAAGACTCTAAGCAAACTTTAACCTCACAGCAATGGATAGTGTTAGAGTAGGTAGAATGTTCACCACAGACTCAGATATTTGAATATTTGATCCCAGTTTGGAGTGCTGTTTGGAGAGGTGGTATGAATGTCACTGTGGGGTGGGGAGGTGCTATAGATGTCTAGGTTGAGTTCATAGCCCCAACTCACAGTCAGTTTGCTCTCTGCTTTATGTTTGTGGGTGAAGGTGTGATTTCAGCTTCCAGCCTCTCTGGTGCCTTCCCACCATGACAGAGTCTTATCCCCCTGGAACAGTAAACCAAAATAAACTCTTTCTTCCTTAAGTTACTTTCAATGATGGCATTTTATCACAGCAACAGAGAAGTAGCTCTGAGAGAAAATGCAAGGTCTGCTGAAGGGAGAAAATACTATATACACAGGTATAGAGAGCATAATGATAGTGTATATTCTAAAGGTATCACTCCAGGGAGAAAAATTGTGTGAATTCGGATCTGACAAACTCCATCAATACAAACATGGAGATGTAATGGGTTTTTGTTGTTGTTGTTGTTGTTCTGATTTTAAACAAATTTCTTGGTTTTGTTTTGTTTGGTTTAGTCTGGTTTGGTTTGTTATAGTGAGCCTGGCTACAACCTTGACCTATAGTTAATGAAAGTGAGATGCCAAAATTTCTTTGGTATAGGAATGAAATATTCAGAAGAAAATGGGCCTGCTAGAGCTGATATGTTCAGCTATATAAGGTATACTTCCTGGTGGCTTAGAGGCTCCCTTCATCAAGCCATTACTAAAGTAAAAATAAGAAAAAATGCTAATAGTTTGCCTTGTCTATGAAGAAGAATTTGAAATTTTCTGTTAGCTTTCCTTTGTACTCAGCAATTATGGTAGGAAAGTTTGCCATGAAATTGGACATCCTTGATTTCAGAATAATAGGCTCCAAGAGATGGAAGCCAAATGGTAGCATTTTAATCATTAGAGGCAAAAGAGATGCAATTACCACATTAAACTTCACTGAGGAATGTTAATCAAGTGTCTTAACTCAAGAGATTTCTGGCAGTAATTAACAATTACAAGATCCCTGGCAATGAGATAGACTAATGGGCAGCTTATCAAAATTTTGCTTTAGAAAAAGTCTATGCAAAAAAGAGTGCAATTTATGTAATCATTTTAAAAAATACACATTTGTAAGAATCTTTGCTAAACTTGTATTAATTGGGTATAGTATTACAAGTTTTATTTTAGAATTTTTAGTTTAAAATTGTACTGCAAAAAGTATTTTTTGAATATTTCAAGATGGGAGCTGAGGAGATAGTTCAGTTGGTAAAGTAGTGCCCTTGTATTCTGATTAATCTTGATTATCAACTTGCAGAGTCTTAAAATGCTCATGAAAACAAATGTCAGCATATCTGGGAGGGATTATCTAGATTGAGTTAACTAAAATGGAAAGATTTACTATAAAGGGGGACAGTACCATTCCATGGAATGGGATCTGGGACTCAATAAAAAGAATAGTGAACTGATACAAGCATTTATCGTCCTCTGCTTCCAAACTGTGGACACATGTGACCAGCACCTCAAACTCCTGTGGTCATGACATCTCTGCCCTGACTCTGCAATATACCTTCAAACTCTGAGCCACAATGAACCCTTCCTTCTTTTTTCATATTGCTGTTATTGAGTATTTTGAAACAACACCAATAAATAACTAATACACTGTACAAGCTTGAGAATTGAATTTGATTCCAAAAACACACATAAAAAGCCCCACCCATAGTTGTAGCCCTTGGAATCCCAATGCTGAGAAAGTAGATATAGGAGGCTCCATGGGGCTGGCTCACCAGCAAGACTAGCCTATTTGTTGACATCTAGACCAATGAGATACTCTAAAACAACAACAACAAAAAGGAAATAGAGATAATGCTTGCAACTTTAATATAATCAGTATAGAAGATTGCTGAGGAAATCATGACATATAATGACACTGTAATGAGTCACATACCATTAAATATATATTTGATAGATAATAATATCTTATCATGTTATATAAATAGAGCATAATATATAGACTAGAAATAATTTTTGGCTTTAACCAAAGCTGAACAATAGATTTGATTTACCCTAATAAAGCAACTTAAAAACTGAGCAAAACAACTTAATAAATTGACCAAAATTCACTAATACATAAACTGACTAAGAGCTCCAAATAACACTACTTCTATTAAAGAAACTTCACTTGTAATTAAAAGTTTTTCCATTTAAATAAAACTACTCAAATCCATATAAAGTATTCGGGAAATTATACCATTTATAAATGAAATAATATCAGCACTGTGCAAATTCCTGCAAAACTTAAGAGAATGAATAACTCATCAACTTATTCTAGACTAACATTACTCAGATCCCACATCCTGAAAATGATGTACAAAACACTAACAAAAACACACAGACAAAAACCAAGAGCCAGCATCTCATAGGAACATAAATGTAAACATTCCTAATAAAACTATACCAAACAATATATGAGAATGATATTATCCAATGAAAATACCCAAGTGATTTTTTCCCCAAAATATCAGGTTATTTCAAAATCTGAAAATCAGTGTAATTTACTGTATTAAGAGCATAAATAAATATTCTGTAAATGTGTATCCCTCTGCTGTATTTGTTTTGTTGTATATGTTTGTATTGTGGAGTGTGTTTATGTGGGTATGTGTGTGCTCTGGTTTATGTGGTATAAACACAAAATAAGATAAAACTGTATGTGCACCTCAAAAGGTGAAGAAACGAATCTGATATCTGGGGCTCAGAGGTTAAGAGCACTGGCTGATCTTCCAGAGGTCCTGAGCTCAATTCCCAGCCATACATGGTAATTCACAACCATCTATAATGAGATTTGGTGCCCTCTTCGGACCTGTAAGTATAACACCATTACATAATAAGTGAATAAATCCCTTTTTATGAATAAATCTTTTAAAATAAAGAATCTAATATCTATTCATATTTAAAAATACTTTAGCTCAGGCTGGAGAGATGGCTCAGAGGTTAGAGCACCGACTGTTCTTCCAGAGGTCCTGAGTTCAATTCCCAGCAACCACATGGTGGCTCACAGCCATCCGTTATGAGATCTGCTGCCCTCTTCTAGTGTGCAGATATACATGGAAGCAGAATGTTGTATACATAATAAATAAAATCTTTAAAAAAAATACTTTAGCTCACTAAGTGGTGGTGGCTCATGCCTTTAATCCCAGCACTCGGGAGCAGAGGCAGGTAGATCCCTGTGAGTTCAAGACCAGCATGGTCTTTCAGAACAAGTTCCAGAACAGGCTCCAAAGCTACACAAAGAAGCCCTGCCTCAAACAAAACAAAACAAAAAAACCTTAGCTAACTCGAAGTGGAAATAAAACTTGTTGACCTGCCTGTGTGGTGGCGCACACCTTTGATCCCAGCATTTGGAAGACAGAGGCAGGCAGATCTCTGTGAGTGTGAGGCCAGCCTGCTCTGCATAATGAGTTCTAGACTAGGTTATGGAGAGAAGCCCTGTCTCGAAAAAATAAAATAAAATAAAACTTTATAAACTTGGTAAGTTTAGCTCACGCTCAGGAAGCAGAAAGTGAACATGAAAAGAGGCTGGATTATAAAGCCTCGAGCCCTTCACTGGGTGACCCATGTCCTCCATCAAGGCTCTGCCTCTAAAGATCCTACTGCCTTCCCAAACAGTACCACCCGCTGGGGAGCAAGTATTAGAACACATGAGACTATGGGACATTTTACATTCAAACCACAGCAGTACAAATGTTCTGCCTGTGTAAGTCAGCTCTGGGTTTTGTTTTATTTTGGTTTGGTTTCCATGGCAAGATTTTCTAAATGAAGGAAGCAAGTATTGACACAATGATACATTGGTTTACATTCCAATAAGGACATCTCATCTCAGTGTGGACAATTCTTTGGTTAAAACTGTGTTAGAAGACTTCTCACTGGGGAAATTAACTAACCGCCTGAACTAATTACCTGCTGTTCTTTCAATGAAGCCTCCAGGTTTGACCAGCTCCAAACATGGAAAGATGTGGTGAGCATTTTTTATTTCTAAAATTTAAATATAAGTAAAAGGACAAAAACTGTAAGACCTTTAAGGAACTCCCTGTGATAGGGGCCAAATGAAACAGGTAAAATCAACTTGAGGAAACTGGGCAACTAGCTAACAGGGGGAAAAAATATTTTTCAAGTAACTTAAAATCATCTGAGAGATAAAAGAATAGATAGCATTGATGAAGTAAAATAACAAATCTGGTTTGTTGCTTTGTTTGTGGTTGAGGGTGGAGAGAGGCAGGGTCTCACTATACAGCTCAGCCTCTTGAGTGCAGGAAGTCCAGGCCTACACAGTCACATACAGCTTGATATCACTGGCTTTTAAAAGACCATTAGTGTACTGTGGTGGAGTTTAGCCTGGGATGTGTGAAGCACTGAGTCCCTGGCCCTGATTTCAAGGCCCTGGGTTGGGTTCTATCCCAGTATTGAATAAATAATGTTTAAGAGTAAAAAAGACAAAGGCTGGAGAGATGTCGTCTTAGCCATTAAAAGCATTTACTGTTCTTGCAGAGGGCCTGGATTTGATTCCCAGCATCTACATGGTAGCTTACAATCATCTGTAACTCCAGTTCTATAGGACCTGACACCATCTTCAGACCTCTACTGGTACCAGGCACATATGAGGTGCACATACATACATACATACATGCAGGCAAAACATTTCTTTTTCGTAATTGTTTTTTAAAATTCATGTGCATTGGTGTTTGGGATGCATGTATGTCTGTATGAGGGTGTCAGATCCCCTGGAACTGGAGTTACAGACAGTTGTAAGTCACTATGTGGGTGCTGGGAATTGCACCTGGGTCCTCTGGAAGAACAGTCAGTTCTCTTAACTGCTTAACCATCTCTCCAGCCTGCAAAATATTTCTTATACACATAAAATAAAATAAATCTTGAGTCTGGAAAAAAAATGGCTCAGCGATTAAGAACACAGTCTGGTTTTCCAGAGGACCTGGGTTTGTTTTCCAGTATCCGTATGGTGGCTCCCAACCATCTGTAACTCCAGTTCCAGGAGATCTGATGCCCTCTTTCTGGACTCCTTGAGTACAAGGTACAAATGTGGTGCACATAAAAACAACCAAAGGGAACACCCATATGTGTAAAATAAATCTTTAAAAATTGCATTAAAAATCCTTACATCTAGAGAACAAGAAAATTATTTTGAAAATGGAAAATGCAGCAAAATTTTTTAATCAAGGAGAGGAGTTAGAAGATAGAGTTGAGGAGTTGAGGAAAACTCCCAGAAAGTAACACACACACACACACACACACACACACACACACACACACACACACACACACACACACACACCACAAAAAGCAATGAGAGATTAAAAATAAGAAAGGGGCTGGGCAAGGTGAGGCATGCCCTCAATCCCAGCACATGAGCAGCAGAGGCAGGCAGATCTTTCTGAGTTGGAGGCCAGCCTGATCTATGCAGAGAGTCCCAGGACAGCCGGAGCTACACAGAAAGACGATATGTGGAAAGAAACAAAGAAGCAAAAAGAAAGAAAAAAAAAGGAAAAGATGACACATTGTTATTGAATTTTAGACCTGATACTAAAAAGATTTTCCGGGCTTTGGAGTGATGGAAAAATGTTACATGAAAAGGGTTAATAACCAGAATATCTTCGAGTGTCTCAATAGTAATAATTAAGTAATAAAAAACAAAGAAACCAAAAGATGAGGAAATGCTGTTTCTAGCCTAAAATGCCTTCCATGCCGTTACTGTTTGAGTGTAATATGTTCTCTGGAGACACAGGTTGAGGCATGCATCCATAACTCAGGGCTGGAGAGCTGGGCAGGAACAGACAGATCCTGGAGACTTGCTGTTCATCTAGTCTAGCCAAAATGACAACTTTCGGGTTCAGTGAGAGACCATATCTCAAAAAATAATGCACAGTGATAAGGGAAGACATCCAACATCAACCTTTGGCCTCTACACATGCAACACACAGCTGAGGTCACCTGCAAATATTTGTGTACACATACCTGCACCCATTTTTCAAATAAATAAATAGACATTTTTAGATGACATATTTAATTTTTTTTATTTAAAGTTTTACATTTTATTGGTAATTTCATACTTGAAAATAACGTGTTTTTATTAAATCTACTCCCCACTCCCTCCTCTCCAACTCCTCCTAAACACCACAGCACCATTTCTTCCCAATTTGATGCACTCTTTTTTAAACTCACTGAGTCCACCAAGTGTTGCCAGCATGGGCATGGATGTGGGGCTGTCTGCAGGAACATAGGCAGCTTACAGGCCCCTGGTAGGCCACATCTGAAGAAAACCGCTTAGCTCTCCTGCAGCAGCCATCTGTTGCCAAGGGTTCCTCAGCCGGAGTAGAAATTCATAAACCCCTTTTCTATCCATGTGAAAGTTTGGCTGGCTTGGTCTTGTGCAGGTCTTGTGCATGCAGTCACAGCTGTTCCTGTGTACAATAGCCCTGTCACATCCTTTTCATGGCACTCCTCCACCAACCCTAGCTCTTAGAATCTTTCCTCCCCTTCTTTTGTGATAATCCTTGGGAGGAAAAGTATGATATAGATGTTCCATTTATGACTGGGCACTCCGGTCCCTCAATCTGCATACTTTACCAATTGTCAGTCTGTGAATTAATCAACATCTCTGCAAGAAGACGCTTCTTTGATCAGAGTTAAGAACTGCACAACTCTATGGTTTTAGAAATAATTGTGGGGGTACAGCTTGATACTATGTCTGGTTAGCAAGACAGCAGTAGTGTGTTCTCTCCTAAATTACTTGTGTGATGATACATACCTATAATCCTAGCTAGGAGGCTGAGATGAGAATTTTGCCATGAGTTTGGAATAGCTTGGACTACATACTGAATTCCAGGCCAACCCGAGCTAGAGAGTTAGACTTTGTGTCAGAAAACCTAAAAGAGAAAGAAAGAAAAAAAAACTTTCTGTATATGCTTTTAAAAATATTTTCAATTTTATTTTATTTTATAAGTGTTTTGCCTACATGTATGTCTACTTGCCACATGTGTGCTTGGTGCCCATGGAGATCAGAAAAGGGTGCTAGATCCCCTGGAATTGGAGCTATGGATGGCTAAAAGCCACCATGTGAATGCTGGGAGTCAAATCCATGTCCTCTGCAAGAACAAGTGCTCTTAACCACAGAGTCATCTTTTCAGCCCCAGGTATATATTCTTCCTTCAAAAGCAGTGAAGGGTATGCATCACTATCAGGAAAAAATTAAGATAATAAGACATTCAAATTACATTCTTGAAAAGAATTTGAGAATGAGAATCTTACAGAGATTTGTACTGTTTATAGGGTTTAAGAAAACAACCTGACTCCAGGCGGTGGTGGCTCAGCCTTTAATCCCAGCACTCAGGAGGCAGACAGGTGGATCTCTGTGAGTTCAAGGACAGACTGATCTACAAGAGCTAGTTCCAGGAAAGTTAGGTCTACACAGAGAAACCCTGTCTCAAAAAACCAGAAAAAGAAAAGGAAAGCAACCAGGAGCAGGGAGTATTCTGGGCTTATTAACAACTAAAGGGAAGGATTTGTTACTAAAAGCCAGGAACAACACTATAGAGAGAGAATAAACTGATAGGAGCCATGACTCTCAATAAATGAGACAGTCAAGTGCATCAATACCTCATCTTGCTGGACATGATAGCACTCATCTCTAGTCCCAGCATTTAGGTGGTTAACGTGAGAGAACTGTGAGTCTAAGGCAAGACTGGTTTCAGAGTGAAACTTTGTCTCAAAAAAGCCAAACAAGGCTAGGCGGTTTTGGCACATGCCTTTAATCCCAGCACTCAGGAAGCAGAGACAGGTGAATCTCTGTGAGTTCAAGGCCAGTCTGGTCTAGAGAGAGAGTTCCAGCCAGGACAGCCTCCAAAGCTACAGAGAAACCCTGTCTCAAAAACAAAAACAAAAAGCCAAACAAGCCAGGCATGGAGCTGTACATTTTAAATCCCAGAACTCAGAAGGCAGAAATAGAAGGATCTCTAAGTATTTGAGGACACCTTGGGCTACATGGTGAGACCCTACCTCAAAAAGAAAACACACACACACATACATATACACAAACACACACACTTTCTCATATACACAAATACTCACACACACCACACAGAGACAAACACGCACCATACACACTACTCCGCGCGCGCGCGCGCGAGCGCGCGCACGCACACACACACACACACACACACACACACACACAAAAAAAAAAAAAAAAAAAAAAAAACTGGATGGAAGGCCTACTGGAACTTCCTGAGCCAGGCTAGAGTTGCGACCTGTCTTTGGCCTGTCAAGTCCACATGGGAGTGGCTCAGCAAAACTACCTCTGCCCGGCTACTGTTAACATAATGAAATATTATTGGCCCTTACACCTCATCCCAAACTGAGGTCCCCACCCACTTCCTCAACCCTGTATAAGCTCTTGCCTAATGCAATAAAACAATATGCTGCTTCAACAGGTCTCTTGACTCAGCGTGGTTCTCTCCAGTGAGTAGGAGGGTGTCTGGGCCATCGACATTCACCATCCCGCTCAGCCCCAAGGAAGGATGGGCTGGATGAGCCCTTCCACAGCCCTACCTGCCGGTGGACCCGAGACACACACACACACACACACACACACACACACACACACACACACACACACACACACACACAAATAAAATTCTCATCTTTCCTTTTCTTCCTCCCCCGCTGCTACTCTGCCCACACTGAGGGATCCTGTTGAAGACTAAAAGGAATCATTCTCATGAAGCTGTTAGGAAGCTTCCATGTAGACTGGAGACTAACACAGAAAGGCTAGGGAAAAGGGACAAGCAGAAGCTGGTTTAGAGGTGGGTAAATCCAGGAAACCACCAAAGCAAGCAATTTCTCCACCTGAAGCTAAGGCCAAGTCCTGGGTGACTGTCGTATAGTAGAATCCAAATTGGAACAAGAGACTGGAGAATTACATGATGACTATATTAAAATTTGAAAAACCGAAAAGAGAGCCAATTGATTCGTGACACATTTAACATTCTGAAAGAATATGTACAGTTCTTTCTGAGTTCAGAGAATAATTAGCTATCCAGTGGTCGTGCCAACTAAGCTGACGCAGTAGCAAACTATTAACTGAAACATAATTAGCACCACAAAGAAAAAAAAATAAGCCTTCAAATTTCATTAGTAATGTGGAAATAAAAATCATAACAAGGGGCTAGAGAAGTGACTCAGTGTTTAAAAGCACTGGATGCTCTTCCAGAGGATCCGGGTTCAATTCCCAGCACCTACATGGTGGCTCTTAACCCCTGTAACTCCAGTTCCAGGGGCTCCAATACCTTCTTCTGGCCTCTGTGAACATCAGGTGTGTATATGGTACACAGACATGTGTACAGGTGAAACACCCATGCACATAAAACAAAAAAATGTTTAATCTTTTAATTTTTTTTGAATGATAACAAATGCTGTCCCCTAGTGTGATTAGGTACTGAGATGTAGAGCATGGACATATATCTACAGATACATGTAGAGGCGAACAAGTAATATTTAAAGCCAAAATAACAAGAAACAGAAATATGAATATGTTACTTAGAAATACAGTTCAAATGTTGTGGTGGTTGTTAATTTTGCATCAACTTGACTGGGCCTCAGTGTGCCCAGCTATTTGCTAAGCCTAACTTAAGGGTGTGCCTTTGATGGTGTCTCTGTAAGAGATAAGCAATTCTATTGGTGGACTCAATAAAACATTCTTCTCCCATGTCTGTGGGCAGCATCTAATCTGTTGAGGGCCTCTGATGGGGAATGTACTGTGTATGTTCATCTTATTGATTGTTGAATAAAGTACTGTTTGGCCAATGAGGCAGCAAGTTAGACGGAACTAGGAGTCAAAAAGGATTCTGGGAAATGTAGTAAAGATTTGATGATCCAGGCAGGAAGTAACATAGCAGGGAGAATCATATTTAAGGAAAGACAAGCAGGAAGTGGTCCCTTTTCCCCTCCTCTCTTCCTCCAGATTTGCCATATGATCCATTGGCAAGAGGACGCCAATGGAAGGTGTCTGATAAGATAAGTCTTATAAGATATATAGATTTATGATAATTAAGACTGAGCTAACAGATGAGAATCCTAGTCATTGGCCAAGCAGCATTTGTACCTAATATAAGTCTGTGTATTATTTTGTTCATCCACGTGGTGGGCAGAACTCAAGCGGGTGGTGGAAAGATTTATCATAACAGGCCTCAGTGGAGCAAAAGGTGGAAAAAGGTTGAATGAACACTGACTGGCAGCTGAACTTGTATACATAGATAATCTGCCTTTGGCATTCCTGGTTCTCAGGACCTCGATGGAATCTACTAGGCCTTCACAGGATCTCACCAGCTCTCTTGGGACTCCAGATTGCAGGGTTAGCTGTGGGACTTAGTTTCCACAGTTACATGAGGTAATTCTTTACATCAAATCTACGTATACAGACATAAATGTGTTTGTAGATATACATTATGGTGATATATACTTATCTTGCCTAATTAAAAGACATGAAACATTGATCCCTGAATGATGAAGCAATCTGAGTGGGGAGAAGTATGGATGGAATTAAAGATCACATTTTTCATAACAAATATTATAATACTATTTCGCTTGGCTTTTTTGTTTTGTTTTGTTTTGTTTTTCCAAGACAGGGTTTCTCTTTGTAACAGCCCTAGCTGTCTTGTACACCAGGCTGGCCTTTAACTCACAGAGATCCACCTGCTTCTGCTTTCCAAGTGCTGGCATCAAAGGCGTGTGTCACCACCACCCAGCACTATTTGGCTTTTTAAACTATATTCTAGCATTAATGTTAAATTTTGAAGGAGTGTATTTTGAGATAGAGTTTCATAGTCCAGGCTGGCTTCAAGTTCTCTGCAGAGCCCAAGATGACCTTGAACAGTTGATCTTCCCACCTCTGCCTCCCCAGTGTCAGGATTTGGGGCATGCACCAGTACAGCTGGCTGACACTGTAAAATTAAATAAATATTGTAGCAAATTGAAGCTTTTTCTTTTATTAAAGTAATATTAAATTGAAATGTAGGCAAACCCTTCATACCAGTACAGGGAAATAAGCAATAAAACTTGCTTGTCCTCCTGTCTGTTCCAGTTCCATGATTTACAGGTTTTTTTCCTCTCTGTGTTCCAGGTCCCTCATACTTAATTAAGTGGAGACTATTTTACAACTTCTCAAGGAAGGAGGAAAAACTAATAAAAAATGATTGATAAGTATAAAGAGGTTTGACAGGGTGAGCAATCTAAGGCATATCTTTTAGCTGAAAATTATTAGCACATTGTGGTGATATATTATTTATGATTTATTAAAGTTTGCCTGAGGATTCAGAAAGCAAAATCAACCACCAGCCATAGAAGCCAGGCACACACCTTTAATCCCAGAAGCCAGAAGCTAAGAGATGGTGGTACATGCCTTTAATCCTAGGACTCAGGATTAAGAGGTAGAGAATCTCTCTGAATACAAGGCTACCCAGGGATACTGGAGATTAAGTCACTCTAAAAGAGTAACAGATCACACGCCTTTAATCCCAGCACTAGAGGGGTATAAAAGATAGAAGTAGGGTCTTCATTATTCAGTATCAGGCATTCATTCTCCAGCCACACTCAAAATAGAGTCATTCATTCTCCAGCCACAGTGAGGAGAGGTTACAGTCTGAGGCTTAGTGAGAACTCACAGAGACAGGATCCACCCATTCATTCTGAGGTAAAGGTAAGAAGCTAGTAGCCAGCTGCTTTGTTTTTCTGACCTTCAGCTTGAAGTTTGAACCCCAATATCTGCCTCTGAGTTCATTTATTTTCTCATGTTACAGCACATGAATTATAGAAGGTAGAGGTTTAATTCAGAAATTTCTTTCTTGGAGATAGATTTTTTTCACCTACAAATCTTTTTAAGAATAAGTTTTGTTGACTTTGTTCTTTTACAATTTTATACATATATGTGGAATATTCTAGTTTATTGTAACCCCACACACAACCACACTTATCTCCCTCCTACTGCAACTAAGCCTTCCCTCTCTAAGAGCCCCTTTGTTACATCATATTTTATTGTATTGACACCAAGTTTAACCAGGAATAGTCTTTGTAAGCATGGTTTGGGACTATCCATTGGAGCCTGGTGGGTTTGTTACCAGGTACACAACTGTAGGCAAAGATTACCCTTCCCCCAGAGTTCAGCAGCAGCCAGTACGCCATCACCAAGAAGTAATGTCCTGTGGGAGCCTCCCTGATTAATGCTTGACTGCTGGCAGGCCAATTTTTGGGCAAACCCATTGCAGGCAGCCACAGCAACTTGAAAATTATGATTAGATTGGCTGTGCCAAGCCCAGAAGTCAGCATTTCACAGCCATTTGGAGATATATTTTTATTTAAAAAATACAATTTGCAAATTCTACCAAGTATAGCAACAAGCAAGGTGGTCCTCCAAAGCATTCGCTCAGTCAGAAAACACAACACTCAAGAGAGGGCCTACCTAGGTCAACATATGCTAAACACAATAAAGCTAATAACAACTGAGCAGTTGGTCATAAGCACTAAGCTGAACCTTTTGTGTTATGCCATGTAAATCCTCACAGGAATTCTATACATTGGGATGGATTTTTTTTTTCCGAATCCTACAGAAAGAAACCTTGTACTGTTCTTTAAAAATGACATTATTATTTTCATCATCATCATCATCATCATCATCATCATCATCATCATCCTGATCATAGTTTCCTCTCCCTCCTCTCCTCCCAGCCCCACTCCCTACCTCTCCTCTGTCCCTCCACCCCTCCTCCATTTCTATTCATAAAAGGGCAGACCTCCCATGGATATCAACTACATGGCATATCAAGTTGCAGTAAGACTAGGCACCTCCGCCGGGCGTTGGTGGCATACGCCTTTAATCCCAGCACTCTGGAGGCAGAGGCAGGCGGATCTCTGAGAGTTCGAGGCCAGCCTGGTCTCCAGAGCGAGTGCCAGGATAGGCTCCAAAGCTACACAGAGAAAGCCTGTCTCAAAAAAAAAAAAAAAAAAAAAAAAAAAAAAAAAAAAAAGACTAGGCACCTCCAATTCTGTGAGTTTGAGGCCAGCCTGGTCTACAGAGCAAGTTCCAGGACAGTCAGTACACAGGGAATCCCAAGGAAGAGGGGTAGGAAGGATTGTAGAACCCAGAAGGGTCAAGAACACCACAAGGAAACCCACAGAATCAACTAACCTGGGCTCATAAGGGCTCACAGAGACTGAACCAACAACCTAGGAGTCTTAATGGGACTGACCTAGGCTCTCAGCATATCCGTTACAGCTGTGTAGCTTGGTCTTCTTGTAAGATTCCAAACAGCAGGGGCAAGGGCTGTCTTTTCAATTAAGAAAATCCCTCCATAAGTCTGGGCAGTAGACAAGGCTATAGGGCATTTTCTTAATTAATGATTGATGGGGGAGACTCCATCCCATTGTGGGTGGTGCCATCCTTGGGCTGGTAGTTTTGGGTGCTATGAAAAAGCAGGGTGAGCAAGCCAAGAGGAGCAAGCCAAGAGGCGGCACTCCTCCACAGCCTCTGCATCAGGTCCTGCTTTCAGGATCCTGCCCTGTTTGACTTCCTTCAATGATGAACAGCAATAAGGAAGTGTAGGTCAAATAAACCCTTTCCTCCCAAAGTTGCTTTGTCATCACAGCAAGAGAAACCCTAACTAAGACAAACCTTTTAAAGAATGAGTTACATCCCAGTGTTGAAAGGCCATCTGATCTCTGTAAATTCCAGGACAACCAGGTCTGCAGAACGAGTTCAGGACAGCCAGGCTACATAGAGAAACCCTGTCTCAAAAGAAAAAAAAAAAAAAAAAGTAACTTGAAGTGCAGAGCCTGGATTTAACCTCCTATCTTACCGAAACATCTAAGCTCTTAAAAACTTTCGACCTGTCAGTGGTGGCTCATGCCTTTAATCCCAGCACTTGGGAGGCAGAGGCAGGTGGATTCTGTGAGTTCGAGACCAGCCTGGTCTACAAGAGCTTGTTCCAGGACAGTCTCCAAAGCCACAGAGAAACCCTGTCTCAAAAACAAAACAAAACAAGAAAAAATTTCCATATTTTTGAGAAAAAAACAAAAATAAGAATCTGAGGGAAGCAGATAGGTTTATTGTTCTGCCAAGTCCTGAGGATAGGCTCTAAATAGTCGTTCTCAACCTATGGGTCTCGACCCCTTTGGGGGTCACATATCAGATATTTACATTGATTCATAGCAATAGCAAATTATAGTTATGAGGTAATAATGAAATAATTTTACAGTTGGAGGTCACAGCATTAGGAAGTTGAGAGCTACTGTTCTAGAAGAAGAGATTGTCACTGAGAGCCTATTAAAAGCATCATAGAATGCCACAATAGAATTCACATGACTACTACTATAATAAACAAAAGCACAAATAAATTGCTGAATACTTTAATGTCCTCTGAGTTGGCCACTAAATTAAGTATTAGCAATAAAAATTCCACTTATAATATGTCTATAAATGAAGAATTGCAACAAAATTGCTATCCTGAGGTGTAGAAACTGGATCCTGGAGTAGTTAGTCATTTGCTTTACTGTGCTTGCTACAGCAGAGGGCACTAGGTGATCTGGGACTTCAGGTGACAGCACAGTTAAGAGAATAACTTCCTAAGCTGCTTAGCCAGGATCAAAGATTATATGTCCCCAATCTAGAATGGCCCATGAATGAGAGGAAATTCCAAATGTGAAGATTGTCAAGATCATTCATGTCAATATTCTAGATGTTTCACAAGTTGCTTTGCTTATGAAATTCTTCCTAGTATTTACTTGCAAGCCTCTACTCAGATCAACAGAATATGTCAAGATACCATCTAGCACTTAAAAGAGTGATGGTTTGGCTAGCAGAATAAACCCTGATCTAGAGGACAAAAATAGGAGAGCTGAAAGCAATTTTCCCTCTCCTTGTCTTTGCCATTTACTAATGATAAAATGCAGGGGCCCGGTGTTGGTGGCGCACGCCTTTAATCCAGCACTCAGGAGGCGGAGGCAAACTCACAGAGATCCACCTGCAGGCAGAACATGGTATACATAATAAATAAAATCTTTTTAAAAATGTGATAAATGTACATAATACTATGGTTTTTGTTGTTAGTTTTGAGGTGTGTGTGTGTGTCCTTTGGAGAGTTTGTTGTTTTGGGGTTTTTTGTTTTTTTTGGATATAGGATCTCATGTAACCCAGGCTAGCCTTGAATTCAGTATCTAGTTAAGGTTAGCCCTGAATTCATATTATAGGTAATTTCTACCTCTCCCCTAAGATATTGTTAAAGACATGAAAAGCCATGCTGTTAGAAAAAGAAATCTCAGAGCTGGGACGATGACTCAGTGGGCAAGGATGCTTGCTACTTAGCCTAACAGCCTGAGTTTGACCCCCAGAACCCACATGGTAGAAAGAGAACTAACTCTGCAAGTTGTCCTATGACTTCCACAGGAGTGTGAGCACATGTGCACACACACACACAGTAACTAAATAGATATAAAAGAACAGAAAAAGAAATCCCAGAAACACCGAGAGATGGTGGTGTACACTTTTAATTCCAGCACTCCAGAGACAGAGGCAGGAGGATCTTTGTGAGTTCAAGGCCAGCCTGGTGTACAGAGCTAGTTAGTTCCAGGACAGTTAGGGCTGCTCTGTCTCAAAGAAAAATCCCAGAAACAAATGCAGTCTTGCATATGATCTTTTGATTCCAGGTTTAGGGGTGGCTTTGGGATCTTCTAATGAGAAAGACCAAAGGACCTTTTCGGGTGACATGGGGGCAGGAATTAAGAACAGTTATACACTGTCAAAGCACTTTTAATGCTAATGATAAGTTTTTATTGTAAACAACTCTCTTAATATTTATTTTAGATAAGCTAAGATGTTGGCAGCAGGGTGATCTGGCTTCCTAAATGATAGCTGTTAGAACCATCTCCGGTCCCTTTGCTCTCAGGCTGCCTGAACAAAGAGCACTGTTATCCAAGCGGCCAGCTGGACTGTGGTCATGCCAACAGCAGCTGTTTTGAACACTCCACAGACACCTTCAGGACATTTGCCTTCACTACAATCAGAGCTGCTTCCTCTTGAAGCCCAGTTCTAACCTCAGAAGGCACTGAGGCTGTGCCAGCCACAACTGTTTCAGACTGCTTGGACCAGACTTTTTTGCCATCACAAGCCACCATGAATTCTAGATGACCCTGCTCACTGTGAAAATATTTTCACCCAAAGTAGATCTAGAGGGCTTCACTTGTTGGCCTAGCAACAAGGCTGTAACTGCTATGCACAAAGTGCTTCATTTATATGAGGGACTATTGTGTGGTCAACATTCAGAATTGGTCAGTGTGCTGTGACTGAAGCTAATGCAGTCTTCCTTTGCTGTGATCAGTGCAGATATCCTTGTCACACACCCCTCTGGCTCTCTAAGCAGGATGGCTAGCATAATTTGTGAGCAAACCAAAGGACATTCTCCTATGTCAGCCCCTGAGTCTTAGTTTGGGTGTTTATCGCTATGAAGAGACACCAAGACCACAGCAACTCTTATAAAGAAAACATTTAATTGGATTGGCTCGATTACAGTGTCAGAGGTTTAGCCCATTATCATCATGACAGGGAGCATAGAGGAAGGCAGGCAGACAAGGTGCTGGTGCTGAGACTGCTACATCTTGACTGCAAGGAAGCAGGACTGTTACACTGAGGGAAGTTTGAGAAAAAGAAACCTCAAAGGCTGCCCACACAGTGACACACTTCCTCCAACAAGGACACAACTCCTAATAGTGCCACTTCATTTGGGGGCCATTTTCTCTCAACCCACCACACCTTGGTATGACAACATCAGTGCCAATAAGAACGTTAGCCGGGGTCTAGAGTTAAGAGAATGTGCTCTTTTGGAGGACTAGAGTCTGGTTCCCGGAACTCACATCAGGCATCTCACAACCGTCTGTAACTCCAGCTCTAGGGGATATGATGCCCCTGGTCTCCTTGGGCACCTGAATTCATGTGAACATACCCACATGCAGACACACACACCAACACATAATTTAAAAACAATAAAAAATAAACCTTTAAATTTGAAGAAAAATAAGTAAAAAACATAGCTTGAGAAGTCATTGAATGAAAAAAAAAATAGGAGAAGGACAGGAGTGTCCCTAGGCAATGGCGAAGGAGAAGGTTTATTATAGATGAGGGAGAGCGCAGCCAGAGGCAGAGTAGACAGAGGCAGAGGTTTCTGCAAGTCTAGATTGAACCTGGTCACATGAAAAGAGAGAGGAAAGGAGAACGAGAGGAGCTGCCGCCCATGAATGGCAGCCTGGGCCGAGAGACTGGCCAAGAGGGCAAAAAGGACTGTGTAACCAAAATGGTTGTGTTATATAGGGATAGAGAAGCTGGAGGAGGGGCATGGGAGTGAAGAAGGGAAGGCCCAGCCCAGTTCATGGGCCACAGAAGTTTAGGGTAGGGTACAGGGTATGCTAGCCAGGAGGACTGGGGGATGATGGGAGAACTTGTCAGGCAGTGTCAGTTTTGACATGTTTGAGAACTAACAAACATGTCTGATAGAGTAGAGATGACAATAAGGGCTGTGAGATGAAGAAGTATAGACTCTGGTTATTGGAAGGGCAGCATATGGGGGTTGTGATGTAGAGTTGTAACATTTCCCACTGTGGTGCTGAGGGCTCCCACAGACAAGACCATAGGAACACTGTAATCTACATTTTTTTAAACACATCAGGTTCTTTTTTTTTTTAAGGTTTATTTATTTATTATGTATTCGGTAGTCTGCCTACAAGTATGCCTTCAGGCCAGAAGAGGACACCAGATCTTACTACAGATGGCTGTGAGCCACCATGTGGTTGCTGGGAATTGAACTCAGGACCTCTGAGTTATATTTTTAATATTTTTATTTTTAATTCTATGTGTTTTGCCTGCATGAATGTCTGACTGAGGGTGTTGGATGCTCTGGAACTGGAGTTACAGTTGTGAGCTATCCTGTAGGCGCTGGGAATTAAACTCAGGTCCTCTGGAAGAACAGCCAGTGTTATTAACCACTGAGCCATCTCTCCAGCCCCATGAGCCATATAATATTAGAAGGCACAATCACCTGCTACTGCTGCCGGTGTTTTGCAGCTAGTGTACTGTTTTGGAAACTGGGGAATATAAAAGTTGCCACATTCTAACGCTATTAGTGATTAAAAGTCAGGGCAATAAGCTTCTTAGCTAAGGAAGGATCTAGGGGTTTAAGTCTCTAGCTTCTAAAGGCTAGAACAACAGGCAGCTAGTTCCCAGAGCTTGGAACTATAAATCTCTGATTCTTCTAGCCTGAACACTCAAGGGCCTAGGCAGGGCCTTTGGAAGCACTTCTTACCCATTCACAGTCCCTACCTAGAGAGAGCAAAGGAACATCCAGACAGCTGGCTGGTTACACCAGCATTCACATGTACCATGCTGGTTGAGGCAAAGATCCGTAAACTATGGTATCAATTCCAGGATACCTGTCTCAAAAAACAACAACAACAACATAAACACCCATTATCATTTGCAAGCCTGATTAATCATAGGAACTTGCCATCAAATCCACATTGCCTTTGTGAGTGATGTTTCCAGAAACAAAGGGGTATGATTTTTTATATATATAAGCATCAAAATAAAGAGCAAGAGCAAATGATTATCTTAAAATGAGATAACATCACTCATGAAAATTTGCCTTTTAATAATCATAGAACCACTGGAAATTACTGGAACCACAGGACTGCTGGGAAATTAGCTTTCTACCTATTCTACTACTCTATTGCTAATGAAATCAAATGTATTCTGAACAGTTACTATAGGCCCTGTGGGAGGTGACAGAGATACATTGTGTATGAGGAAGGGGAAGTGAGAGACAGCAGCAAACACAGTCCCTACCCATCATGGAGCTTATATTAGGAAGAGAGAGAGAGAGAGGAGAGAGAGAGAGAGAGAGAGAGAGAGAGAGAGAGAGAGAGAGAGAGAGAGGAAAGAGAGAGAGGAGAGAGAGAGTGAGAGAGAGAGAGAGGAACTGCGAATAGTGAGTTTATAAAAGAAGTAAGAATGTGACTAAAATAATAAGGAACAGAGGAAAACCTTCTTAGGGTGTTTATGAAGTCGAGTCTAAAAAAGATGCTATCATTTCCTCTGACCTGAAAAATGCAGTGTTTTAGGAGATGGAGGTTTACATTCCTGGGGCACTGAAAGAAAAGTAGAGGGTGCATGGTACACAAGAGAAGAATGACCTGAAACAAGGATGAAGAGTACAATTGAAATCACATCATAGCTGAGTTTTATTTTTTTTTTAATGTGTTTGCTATTGTTACTATAAGATCTCTATTTGCCCAAGGATGGTCTTGAACCTGTAAATCAGTCCTCTTGCCTGTGTGCTGAATTACATGTCTGTGCCACAACACCTGGTTCCAAACTAAGAGTTAATTCTGAGTAAAAATAGGATGATAGGGATCAATGGGTAAAGTGCCTAATGCATAAGCATGGCGACCAAGTTTGGATCATGTAGAAGCCAGGCACAGGAGTGCACATCTGCAACAGCTGCATGCAACAGAGTCAGGGGCTTCTGTTAATCCCAAAGATGGGAAGAGAAAGGCCACCGACCCAAATCCTCATGGCCAAATTAAAGTGAGCAATTAACTGAAGCAAGCCTTTATATTCCTGTACATGAGCTGCCTCCCCCTAAGGCGGGGTTAACGAGGTCAGCTTTGGATGTGAGGAGGACAAGGCTTCTATAGATCATGGGTAGGAGGGGTTTCCAAATGGGGGATTTGGTGGGCAAAATAAGTGGGGTTATAGGAGCAGAACATAGCTTAGCAACGTAGTCCCTCCTGAAACAAAGATACCGTTGCAAGGTGGGCATAACAACAGGTAGCCATAATAACCCTCTTGAAGCAAAGGTAGGGTTGCAAGATGGTTATAAGCAATTTTTTGAAGCAAAACCATGATTGCCATTCCTGGAACAGGCAATACAGAACCTTTTATAGTTAGGGTTACAAGTGGGACATAGCCCAATCCTTGAGAAACAGAGGTTTAATCATAAGGAATGAGCCTAATTTGTCTGTAAAATGGCTTTTAGCCTGTGATGGAGACAGGCTGGTTCTTAGATCCCTGAAGCCCTCAGGTCACCCAGTCTAGACAACCGATGTTCAGGTTAGGTGAGAGATTCTTTTTCAAAAAATAAAGCAAAGGGTCTGGCTTTATGAGGTAAAGGTGTTTGCCTCACCAAACCTGGTGAATTAAGTTCAATTCCCGGAACCCACAGGCTGAAAGGAGAGAACCAACTCCTGAAAGTTGTCCTCTGACTTCTGTTGCGCACACCCTTGTCTGAGAAAGAAATACATTCTGTATTTGAGAGTATTTTGACCTTTGGCACACCAGGGACAGAAGGAAACAGTGTGCACAATGGCTTTCCAGCTCAGGAAGCTGGAATGTGCTAATCCCTTAAGACATAAAGGCTTCTTACGTCCCCATGTATTTCTTGCCCATACTTCCTTGTCTTTGTTCTCCTAGGTGATCTATTCAGCAAACCTTCTACTCCTTGTAAACACAGTTTAATGACTGTACAGTATCTTTGCATGTCCTTGATCCTAATCTGTATCCTTGGAGCTTCTCAAATGCTATACAGTCCCCAGTCTCCCCTGCTGAAAATTCACATTGCAAATTTCAAGTATTGTTTCATGAATTGAGTTCCAGTGTCCGTGGCATACATACCTCCACACATTCAACGTTACACATACTGCTGACACACACAAACATACTCTAACACAAATAAATAGATACATGTTAAAATTATTTTTAATCAAATTGTTATAGAGTAACTAAGAGCACTCACAGCTTTTCCAGAAGACCTGAGTTCAGTTCTTGGCACCCACGTTTGCAGCTCCCAATTGCCTACAACATCCACTCCAGGGAATCTGGCACCTCCAGAGACACACACATACCAATACATAATTAAAAATAATAAAAATAAAATCATAAAAAAAAAGAAATGAAACTTGAAAAGTGTCTCGATTTTTAAATGCAGACCAGTTTAGAAACAAAGATCTTCCTGAATAAAGCCATTTGAAAATAACCTATTATTTAATAATATATTTGATGATATATTAATAACATTGTAATAGAAATTGTACAAAGCAGGAAATAATTTTTACTAAGGACAGAAGGAAAGTATACGATAAAAATTTGGGCTACCGGCAAATTTGTGGCAGGGGTTGTCTCATAGACCAGGTTGACACTGAACTCATTATATAGCTGAGGATGACAGTGAACTTCTGATCCTCCTCTATCTAAAACCCAAGAAGATTCTCTAATTCTGGAACCGCGAAGATTTCTTAAAATCCAGGCACATGTCTGGAATCCCAGAACTTGTAGATTTATTACATAGAAATGAAACATGAGGAGTATCAACCTACTATACATGAGCTTCCCCCCTCCCCAACTACCCTTCCCTGACCTTGCCCTTTTATTCTTGCTGGCCCTCCTCCTTCATGCACATAGTAATTTTCATGCTGTGTGTGTTTGTGTACAGTTAAAACACTATTCCACATACGAAAGGAAATACATAAGGCTGCATTGAATATATAGATGGATTCTGATACTATAGCTATTTCCAAAATATCCTACAAATCTATGAGCATGGGAGCAAGACACCATCTTCTGGTGTCTTGTTCCATTTCTCTTTTCAGAGTTCTAAAGTTTTAATTAGAAAAGCTTTTTCATCTCTTTAGTTGATTTCTGTGTATTATTTGTTGCAAAAGTAATTTTTTCCTTATGACTTTTGGAGTTGCTGGTGAGTACTCTGGTGTTATTTTAGTGTTTCTGCCTTAAAAGTGAGTTGGCATTTTTCTCTTACAGCATTCATTCATTCATTCATTCATTTATTCATTCAATCATTTGGAAGCCAGGCAAGCTGGCCTTGAACTCACTATGTAACCCTTGCACATGCAATCTTCCTGCCTCAGCTTCCTGCAATTTGGGTATAAACATGCACTATTACAGCTGTCTCTCTTACAGGTTTTGTATTGTTTCTTTGTTTTGACTAGGTAGAGAAGAGTTTCTTCTCTGGTCATATCTATTTGAGGTTCTAAATGCCTCTTTTGTTGGCATATCTATTTCTTTTCATTTTTATTTTGTATTATTTATTTTTATTTTATGTGTATGCGTGTTTTGCCTTCATGTTTGTATACATGTACTGTATGCATGCCTGGTGTCCACAGGGGCCAGGAGAGGACCTCAGATTCCCCTAGACCTAGAGTTACATGGGTGATTGTAAACCACAGTGTGGGTACTGGGAACTGAACCCCAGTTCTCTCCAAGAATAACAAGTATTCTTAACCCCTGAGTCATCTCTCCAGCCTCTATTTCTATAGTTTTTTTGTTTTGTTTTGTTTTGTTTTGTTG
The DNA here is from genome assembly GCF_003668045.3 of Cricetulus griseus. Lineage (NCBI taxonomy): Eukaryota > Metazoa > Chordata > Mammalia > Rodentia > Cricetidae > Cricetulus > Cricetulus griseus. Next base: position 31,204,507 of record NC_048598.1, on the reverse strand, counting down.
TTTTTTGAGACAGGGTTTCAATGTGGCTTTGGAACCTATCCTGGCACTTGCTCTGGAAACCAGGCTGGCCTCGAACTCACAGAGATCCGACTGCCTCTGCCTCTCGAGTGCTGAGATTAAAGGCATGTGCCACCAACGCCCAGCTCTATGTTTTTTAAAAAAAAAAAAAGAAGATTTCTCAGGTCAGTGAAATGTTTCAGCAAGTAAAGACACTTGCCACTAAGACTGATGACCTAAGGTCTCCGCCTGAGACCCAACATGGTATAAGGAGAAAATTGTCCTTACACCTCCATGTGTCCTCCTTACGCATGTCCTCCATGGGTAGACGTGCTGGTTTGAATTAAATGGCTCCCATAGACTCATGTATTTGAATGTTAAGTCCCTAGCTGGAAAACTATTTGAAGATTAGGAAGTATGTCCTTGTTAGAGGAAGTGTGGACTTAGAAGAAGTGCTAATATCTCTCATCTCTCTGCCTACTGCCTTTGGATTGGGATATAAAGCTCTCAGCTACTTTTCCAGCACCATACCTCCCTGTTTCCTACCAAAATGATGATGGGATGATCCTCCAAATTTGTAGGCAAGCCCCCAATCAAATGCCTTCTCCTATAAGTTGCTTTGGTCATGGTGTCTCTCCATAGCAATAGAACAATAACTAAGACAGTGGGCCACTACACAGATAAAGCTGGCTAGTGATCCACAATTAGCCCCAACCTATGAACTTCACCTGCATTCACAAGGGGAGAGAGAGACAGAGACAGAGAAAGACAAAGAGAGAGAAACAATGCAAAAGAAAATTAGGCTGGGCGGTGGTGGTGCATGCCTGTAATCCCAGCACTCAGGAGGCAGAGACCAGTGGATTTCTGTGAGTTCAAGGCCAGCCTGGTCTACAGAACGAGTTCCAGGACAGGCTCCAAAGCTACACAGAGAAACCCTGTCTCGAAAAATCAAAAAAAAAAAAAAAAAAAGAAAGAAAGAAAGAAAAAGAAATGGAATTATAAGGGAAAAGACAGATCAATTTTCTGTAAATGGGGGTGGGGGCATTTGTTCTCTCTGTGTGCTCTTGTCTTTCCTTGGGTTTATGCTGGTGCTAAGCCTCTACTGGGCAAGTATTGGATGTCAGAGCAGTTTTCACCTTAGTTTCTACTTCCCTCTGCTGTTAACACTTAGGTCTGCAGTTCCTGTGCCAGGCAGATTCTCTTACCTTCCTGAAACACACACACACACACACACACACACACACACAGAGAGAGAGAGAGAGAGAGAGAGAGAGAGAGAGAGAGAGAGAGAGAGTCCACATGCTCTGAGATGGCTTATTTTCTATCCAGGGAGAGGAATTTCCTAAGTGTAATGGGAGAAGGAGAAGCAAACATGGCCCTTAGATCTACAGTCAGTACTCTATTTTGAAAACCTGGTAAGCAGCCAGGTGGTGGCAGTGCACACCTTTAATTCCAGTGCTCGGGCAGCAGAGTCAGGCAGATCTCTGCATTCACGGCCAACCTGGTCTACAGAGTGGGTTCCAGGATAGACAGGGCTACACAGAGAAACCCTGTCTTGAGATAAACGAAAACAAACAAAAAGACAGAAGGAAAGGAGGGAGAAAGGGAGGGAGGGAGGGAGAGAGGGCAATCCTGGTAAACATTTGCTTTCCTACTGTAGGCCTGCCATCTGTAGATATCAAATAGGTCATTAGGCCTTCAGAATTTTCTGTCTCTAGAACAGCCAGCCTCCTGGCAGATAGGTCTCTGTAGAAATGATCTACTAGCTGACTTCAGGATTGGAGCTAGCAAATTTGTCATCTCCAAATTTATTCTCAGGTAATGAGTTCAGCTCCTAGACGCCCAGAGGAGAGATACCTCTTCCCTGCACACTTCACTGTCTAAGCCAAGCCTCCTGCCACTATACTTTAAGGGTTCTCTTTGCTGACCTGCCCTGACCTCCATAAGGGCTTCTCACCTGGAGCTGGTACATGTTGATTTCAGCCTGACTTTTCCCTCTTCTAAAATCAGTAGGATAGTTCAATTTAATTTTTAGTTCATGGTCCCTGGAGGGGTTAGGTCATAGGGATCACATTTTGGGAAATCCTTCTTGTTGGCACAGTCCTTTTGTACAGACAGGAACAGGACATCACAAGACTAGAGGCTAGAGAAGCTTGTGTGTGACCCTGGCCCTTCTTATAAAGTCGTCATGGGGACTCTGCCCTAATGGCCCTATCTAATTCTAATAACCCCCAAAAGCCCTACTAAACACCAGCATCAGCTCCACCTTCCCCCAATGTGGTGTGTGTTGCTGAGGACTGAACCTAGGGCCTCATGAATGCTAAGCAAGTGCTTTACCCCTGGCCTAGATCCCAGCTGGGTAGTCCAGGACAGCTAGCCTAAGATGAGGCCTCCTCCTGCCCTTCCCCAGACTGTGTGCAGCTTTAGAGCCAGCTGCCTTTCTCTTTCCACAGTTTCAGGGCCCTGCCACTCTCTTAATTTCCACAGCTCTTCCTTCCTCCCTTTGGAACAGATGCTATTATTCTTTCCTAAATTTCTGGAAAATGTTCAGGCCAGCCAGCTTGGATTGTGCAGTGACAGACAAAAGAGGCACTAGCTTGACATAGTGGGAGGAAAGAACCACTTCCAGAAAGTTGTCCCCTGACCTCCACATATGTGCCATGACACACACATGCCACCCTACAAACATGCACAAACAGACAAACAGAAAGACACACAGAGAGGTAATTCCTCAGCTGCTCTGGCCACTTGTTACATTGTCAATATTGAGAAAAGTTATTTCTATGGTTAAAACTAAAAAAGGGGGGGCTGGAGAGATGGCTCAAAGGTTAAGATCACGAACTGTTCTTCCCAAAGTCCTGAGTTCAATTCCCAGCAACCACATGGTGGCTCACAACCATCCATAATGAGATCTGGTGCCCTCTTCTGACCTGCAGGGATACATGCAGACAGGACACTGTATACATAATAAATAAATCTCTTTATAAAAAAAAATGGTGAATTCCTTCGTTGAGGAAAAGTACTCGGTGGCTTATAGTGAATTGTAGACAGGATGAAGAAAGAATTAACTAGACACATTCTCATGTGCACCATCAAAACCATTCATTCATAAGGAAGCTCACAATAGTGGATTTAAAAATTGACAATGCCTGCCATTATGAAAAACTGGTGGTCTATCAATGGTTCAAAAAAGCATATCATAATATCCACATTTGAAATCTTTACTGTTGTGTTTTTAGGGGGAGAGTCTTGGCCCAAGAAAACGGTAGGCATTTGCATGTCTCTTTTCCTGTTGCATTTCTAATAAGATAATGCACTTTTCTAAAATGGATTCTTTCAGAATAACCAACTGAATAAGATTGACAGTATGTCTCCGGAAAGTACTATAGGAATCAGTAGGAATATATCTTAGAGAATATTAATGTAATGTTTGTAATCACTCTCTGCTCTGACATTCATATCACAGGTATTTGCCACAGGCCAAATTACAGTACAGAACATTGGGAAAGGCCATCACTGCAACAGCCAAAGCTCTCAGTCTGTCCTAGGAAGAAGAAAATCTATATAATTCAAGTCGGGTAGTGCTTATAGTGCTATGATTCACATTTCATGCAGTTGCAAAGATGGAAAGGGTTAGTTCTAAGCAGGTCAAAATTCAGTAGATTATTCTGGGTCTGGTGGCACATGCCTGTAATACCAACACTTATAAGACTGAGGTAGAAGGATTCTAAGTTTGAACCCAAAGTGGACTGCATAGCAAGACCCACCACCCTCCCTATAATAATAATGAAAAGATCGGTAGACAAAGAGAAGCCAAGAATGTACTCCAAGTATTTCACCCTGTGTGGAAACAGAAAACTGGGGCTGGAGAGGTTGCCCAGTGATCTTGCTTAGAACTAATCCTTTCTATCTTTGCAATTGCTTGAAACGTGGTTCATAGCACTGTAATCACAACCTGCCTTGAATTACATAGATTTATATTACATACATATATAATTCTGAGTTGAAGGCCACCCTGATCTACAGAGTGAATTCCAGGACAGCCAGAGCTACACGAAGAAACCCTGTCTCGAAAAACAAATAACAGCCCTCATGTCATAAAACTTTCATGATATAAATATAAAATAGAACTAAGAAAATCCAGCCAGGCGTTGGTGGTGCACGCCTTTAATCCCAGCACTCGGGAGGCAGAAGCAGGAGGATCTCTGTGAGTTTGAGGCCAGCCTGGTCTCCAGAGTGAGTGCCAGGATAGGCTCCAAAGCTACACAGAAAAACACTGTCTCGAAAAACCAGGAAAAAAAAAAAGAAGAAGAACTAAGAAAATCCACTCATGAGCTCAGCAGTTAGGAGTTGGTACTGCTCTTCCAAATGTTCAAAGTTCAGTTCCCAGCACCTATGTCCAGCTCCATGAGATCCAACACCCTCTTCTAAACTCCATAAACATTCATGCAATACACATGCAAACACAAAATAATAGAATAATTGTTAAAAAGAAAACCAAATCTTGGAAATTATCATCTTGAGTACCCAAAGGAAGAAACTCAATATGTGGAAGATGATGTTGGGGAAAATAAGAAAATCAAAAAGCAGAGACAAAAAAAAATGTGCAGAAGAGATGGCCAAAATTAGAACACTAATCCAAACAGACCAAATTATCGTGGTTCCAGAAACCAACAGAGGAAATACTAAATGGAAATTTTCAAACTGAAGGATGTGAATTTCCATATTGGAATGGCTCATATAGTATGCATTGCAATCAATAAAAATAGATTCATACAAAGTCATGTCATGAAATTTCAGAAACCCGAGGACAGTGGAAAATTTCATAAGCTTCCAGAGGTTAAAATAGAATGTATAATATGGATCACAAATTAGAATACTTCTACACTTCTGTAGTAGGCAGAATCTTAAGATGGCAATTTTTTCATCCCCTACAGAAGCACTCTGCACAGGTCCTATTTCATTGCAATGATTATATCAGTATAATACAGTTGATTTTTTTGGAATTTTGTTTTTGTTTTTGTTTTGTTTGTTTGTTTGTTTGTTTTTGGGAGGGTTCTAGACAGAGTTTTCTGGATAGCCCCGGCTGCCCTAGAACTTGCTTAGTAGATCATGCTGGGCTCCAACTCAGAGATCCACCTGCTCCTGCCTCCCAAGTGCTGGAGTTAAAGATGTGTGCCACCACACCTGGATCACTGTGGACTTTTAAATAAGATTGAGCTAACCAATTTTAAGAAGTCCTTGATATGCCAGGAGGTGGTGGTGCATGCCTTTAATCTCAGCACTTGGGAGGCAGAGGCAGGTGAATCTCAGTGAGTTCCAGCCCAGCCTGGTCTACATAGGGAGTTCCAGGACAGCCAGGACTGTTACACAGAGAAACCCTCCTCTCGGAAAAGCAAAACAACAACAACAGCAACAAAAGTCCTTGGTAGCTAGGCTTGGTGGCATTCACTGTAATCTCAGTCCTTGGGAGGTAGAGATAGGAGGATGGAAGTTCAAAATCACCCTCATCTACAAAGTGGAACAAGGCCAGACTTGGATGCATCAGACCCTATCTTAGAAAAAAAGAAAAAATGGAATAAAATAGCCACAACCGTATAATGTTTATTACATTCACTATGTCCTGGTTCTTTGTTCCTCTGTACTCTAAATATAGTTTTCACTTTTGCCACTAAATCACTCATTTTCACCTAGCCGATATCTAGAGTAATAAAAGAAAGGGAACTGGGATTAGAATTACAAAATAAATTAATTACCTAAAAAAAAAAAAAGAAAGAAAGAACAAGCTGGGCGGTGGTGGCACACACCTTTAGTCCCAGCACTCGGGAGGCAGAGGCAGGCAGATCTCTGTGAGTTCAAGACCAGCCTGGTCTACAAAGGCTGGTTTGTAGTTCCAGGACAGCCTCCAAAGCCACAGAGAAACCCTGTCTCAAAAAACAAAAACAAAACAAAACAAAACACTATTTCAGCTCATGAATTTCTTGAAAATCCGTATCAGTGTTTTGCCTGTATGTCTGTGTGCTACCTGCATGCCAGGTGCCCATGGAGGCCAGAAGAAGGCATCAGATTCCCTGAAACTAGAGTGATAGAAGGTGGTGGGGCATCACATGGATGCTAGAAATAAAACCAGAGTCCTCTGGAAGAGCAGACAGCATTCTTAATCTCTGAGACATCTCTCTAGCTGCCCACACACACCCATTTTGGGGGACATGGTCTTACTATGTTGCTCTGGCTAGCCTGGAACTCTCTACATAGACCAGGCTGGTCTGGAACTCAAAGTGATCTGTCTGGTTTTGCCTCCAGAGATCTAGGATTAAAGGTGTACATTGCCACCCCCAGCTGTCATTGTGAAACTTTAAACCCTCACAAACGTGAGAAATAAGGGAAGAGTCTAGAAACTTCCACGGGGGGGGGGGGTGAGTCACAGTTAGACGAGTAAAACAGAAAATATTGCCAGGACTATATTACCAATACTAGATGCCAAAATATAGTGAAGCAACAATGTTTTCAGAAATCTAAGGGGGCATGTATCTTTCAAATCCAAAGATAAAGAAATAATCTTGTGTTCAAGGACTTGAGAAATTTGTTTTACATCTACTCCTCTCTAGATTTTCCTAAGGATGTACTCCAACAAGAAAGAGATAGAGACAAGATAAAAGACACAAAGTCAAGGAACAATAAATGCAATGCAGCACTGAAAACACAGGTCGGGAGAGTCAGAGGCAGGAAGAAATAAAACAGTGTTTCCAGGGAAACGGGAAATCAGATGGAAATAGGGATTGCGAAGGTAGCTAAGCAGTGGACAGCGTGCTATTGTCTGATCGTGTTCACCAAACTCATGTTGAAAGTACACTCAAATGCAATAGTATTAAATGGCCGTGTCTTTAGGGCGTGGTTAGGTCCTGAGGACTCCTCCCTTGCAAACACCTGCAGATCCCCGTATGGGGGCAGCACTGTCATCCCAACACTCAGGAGGCTGAGGCAAAAGAATCTCTGCGAGATCCAAGGCCGAGCTACCGCGAGTAGAAGCATGGAAACCAGAGTAAATTCTGTATCACAGGAAGAAAAAATTCAGCCCCTTTTGCCCCCTTTTTCTGCTGCGAGAGGAGACAACATGAATGGCCTTCACCAGGTGATCGGCATAAGTGACGATCTTAGATTTTTCATTCTCCAAAAGTGGAAAAATAAACTCCCGTGTTCAGAAGTTACCTAGTCTGGGACATTTTGTCAGAACAGCACGAAGGCACTAAAATATTCAAGAGTAGGAAGGAAGAACTATTATTTAAAGGATAGTCTGAAAAGCTGTAGGGGTAATGTGTATACATCTGACCAGATGAGAATTTTAACTAAAGTTACTTTACAACAATGTGTCGCATAACCATGTGCTATAGCCAAAGAAGTATATCAGGCAATGTCATTGTGTGAACATCCTACACTAGCCTGTTGGTCCTAGGAGCATGATGAATAAAACAACATGAGATTAAGTCAAGTGCAAAAGAAAGTTTGAAGTTTGTTTTTGCTCTAACAACATATTTAAAAAAAAAATCTTAGCTATAGAAACTACACAAAATGGTAGTGGGTCCTTCATTAAGAAAAAATGTGGGGGTTGGAAAGATGGCTCAGAGGTTAAAAGCACCGACTGCTCTTCCAGAGGTCCTGAGTTCAATTCCCAGCAACCACATGGTGGCTCACAACCATCCGTTATGAGATCTGGTGCCCTGGTGCCCTCTTCTGGTGTGCAGATATACATGGAAGCACAATGTTGTATACATAATAAATAAGTAAAATCTTTTAAAAAAAATAGGTTTTTTAAAAAAAAAGAAAATGAAAAAATGTGATAAAGGTCCCAAGAGGAGAATCGAATCCTACCACTGTTTTTCTAAACCAATACATTTCTAACTGTATTCTAAACACTTATCTTCATACCCACAAATAAGTATAGCTTTCACCCATCATCAAAGAAACTTCTTTCCGCAATAGATGGAAACTATTGCATAGAACAACAAATGTCAAATGCAGAAAATATGTAACTGTGTTCATTTTCTTTCTATTTCTATGATAAACACCATGACCAAAAGCAACTTGGGGAGGAAAGGGTTTATTTCATCTTACAGCTTCTAGTCCAGTGGTTCTCAATCTATTCTCACCCTTTGGGTGTTGTAGATCAGATATTCTGTGTCAGATAGTTATATTACAATTCATAACAGTAGACAGTTATGAAGTAGCAATAAAAATAATTGTACATTTGGGGGTCACTACCACATGAGGAACTGTATTAAAGGTTTGAAGCATTAGGAAAGTTAAGTCTCTGATAAAAAGAAGTCAGAGCAAGAACTCAAGGCAGAAATGTGGAGTCAGGAACTGAAACGGAGACCATGGAGGAATAGTGCTGACTGGCTCCCCATGGCTTGCTCCAGCTACATTTATTTATTTTTATTTAAACATTATTTTTAAAAAAATTTATCTATTTGTGTTATTTATCTAATGTGTATGGGCGTTTTGCCGGCATGTATGTCTGTGCACCATGTGTGTGCAGTGCTTAAAGAGGCCAGAAAAGGGCAATGGAACCCCTGGACCTGGAATTACAGACAGCTGTGACTGGCAGAGACTGGGACTGCAGGTAGCAAGCCTGCCATCCCGAAGCCCAGCTGGTTGGCTGGTAGATGGGAAACAGAGACCTGTGAAAGTTTTCTTTGGGGGGGGTTAAGAAAATAAGGGAAGGAAAGAAAGAAGAGATAAAGAGAGACAGAGACACAGAGTGAAAAGAGAAGTGGAGAGAGACAAAACAGACAGGGATCAGACTGCCTCCTCAGAGAGATGACAGAAAAGGGGAGAGAGTGGGAGGGGTTTTCATTTTAAAGTGCCAGGGTAGCCTGCTAAGCACAGAGGGGTAGCAAGTCCCCAAGGGGCAGAGCCAGATTTGCTGGGATTACAACAGTGACATTTATTATAGAACCCAGAACTGCCTATGTAGAGGTGGTGCTGCCCACAGGGAGCTTGACCCACCTGTATCCATCACTAATCAAGAATATGCCCCCCATGGGGCTGGAGAGATGGCTCAGACGTTAAGAGCACTGACTGCTCTTCCAGAGATCCTGAGTTCAGTTCCCAGCAACCACATGGTGGCTCACAACCATCCATTATGAGATCTGGTGTCCCGGAAGCAGAATGTTGTATACATAACAAATAAATAAAATCTTTAAAATAAGAATATGCCCCGCCCCCCCAAATCAGGCCTGGTGGCACACACCTTTAATCTAAGAATTTGGAAAGCAGAGGCAGGTGGATCTCTGAGTTTGAGGCTAGACTAGCCTGGTCTATCCTCAAACTATTGCATTCCAGGACAGCCAGAACTCCACAGAGAAACCCTGTGTCACAAAAACAAACAAACAAAAATAATTTTAAAAAGTAGAAGCCCCTACACACTTGTCTATAAGTCAATCGGATGGAACCATTTTCTCAACTGAAGTCCCTCTTCCCAGATGACTTTCATTTGTGTCCAGTTGAAATAAATAATACTAGCACAACACCCAACTCCAATACAACCCGTATACCTAAGGCTCTGGGAAGAGGGTATAGGAAGATTGTAAGAGGCTGAGCGTTGGTGGTGCACACCTTTAATCCCAACACTTGGGAGGCAGAAGCAGGCAGATCTCTGTGAGTTCGAGACCACCCTGGTCTACAAAAGCTAGTTCCAGGACAGCCTCCAAAGCCACAGAGAAACCCTGTTTGAAAAACCAAAAAAAAAGAAAAAAGAAAGAAAGAAAGATTGTAAGAGCCAGACCAGGATGTCTGAATGAGATAGTGTCTTCTATTGTGATAGGAAAGCTGCACTCATGAACTCTCACCAATATGGCTGTCTGAACAAGATCAGCATACTGACAATACATCCCAGGATGGGCAAGGGAAATTCTATGTAGTCCTTCCCTTAGATAAAGAGCTGTGTTCAATGCCTGCTGACAAAAGGAAGACCAGTCTCTTCCAATCTCCTCCAGCCATGAGCTCCTACATAGGTTGTTTACTCCCTAGAGATCAGCCCTGGACACATGTACATATAAGCAAAGCTAAATGGATTCAGTAGGTTATATTTATATATATATATATATATATATATATATATGTTTATACATGTAACAATAATATTAAAGAGAAGACATGGGTGGAGTTAGAGGGGAGAGCAGGAGGGTTAGGGATGATGTGGATGCAGTACTCATTATGAAGTTCTCAAAAATTAAATAAAAAAGAAAAGTATGGCAAACAAAATCCTACTTACTGGAACTTTGACAGTTTATCTTTAGAAAAGATAAGGATGGTTTTCCCGGAAATGACGCTAGTCCCGCCCTTGAGGAAGTGACAACAGGAGTGCCCTTGACGGGCAGGCTGGCTGGGCTGTGTGTCCCTCCTCTTGAGCTGCGGGCTCAGCGGCTTCTCCTGAGGAGGTTCCTGACCTCGGTCATCCCCAGGAAGCCCCCTCAGGGTGGGTGGACTTCCCTCACCTCTAGAACCCTACAGACCCCACAGTACAATCCTGGTGGTCTGACAGAAACATTCAGCCCAGCCTGAACATTATACACCACCAGAGTCTGCTCAGCAACCTTTAATGTCCAGGATGGACCCGACTTTCAAGACAGAGTTGTCAACAGTGAGACACCAGTTGTGGATTTTCATGCACAGTGGTGTGGTCCCTGTAAAATCCTAGGACCGCGGTTAGAAAAGATGGTGGCCAAGCAACACGGGAAGGTGGTGATGGCCAAGGTGAACACTGACGACCACACGGACCTTGCCATGTACGAGGTGTCAGCTGTGCCTACAGTGCTGGCCATCAAGAATGGGGACGTGGCGGACAAGTTTGTGGGCATCAAGGAAGAGGACCAGCTGGAAACCTTCCTAAAGAAGCTGATTGGCTGACAAGCAAGAAAGAGTCTTGGCTGCCCTTGCTTGCTGGAGCCTGTTTGGGGAGGAGCCTAGCAGAACTCTCAGCCCTGAGCTATTATCCTTCCTGCCCCGCCCTTCTGTTTTGTCCCTGTGGGTTCAGCCTTTGGCAAAAGCCGGCCTCCAAACCTAGAAGCCACTGATGCTTCAGAGCCAGCCCTCAGTCAGGGTGACATGCAGAGGAACAATGCTGCCGCTGGTGTGGGGGCTTCCTGCGCACCTCCTACTGTCTGCTCCTTCTAAGGCCTGCCATTGTTCCCCTAGATGCTGGAAGCGCCTGGGCTAGCCTGTAGCCTGACTGCAGGCTCTGTCCTCATCCACTTGGTCCTCTGAGGCAGGAACCACCAGCCCCGCCCTCCTGCCTCCAGCACTTTCCTCTCCTGCCCTGTTTGAAAAGAAAAGGAAACCAGAGGCTGAACAAGTGACACTAAAGTATACTTCTCATTTTTTGTAGGTCTATAATAAAGAACTTTATGTGACCCTTCTACTTCTTGCTGTGAAGAACAGAGCCCACCCAACACCCTATAGGTTTCCATTCGCTCCCTTGTCCCCTCCCTGGGTTAGCTGGGCCTTGATTCTGATTCCCCGAGCAGGAGGAGGGCACTGCCAAAAGAAAGAAGAGAGAGAGAGAGAGAGAGAGAGAGAGAGAGAGAGAGAGAGAGAGAGAGAGAGAGAGAGGAAGAAAGAAAGAAAGAAAGAAAGAAAGAAAGAAAGAAAGAAAGAAAGAAAGAAAGAAAGAAAGAAAGAAAAGATAAGGATGACAACTAAGCAAAAGGGTTTAGGGAACTAACAGTGGTTTATGTTACACAACTCCTGACAGCATAGACTAAGAGCAAGTTTAACTGTATTTTATTATGCAAATATGGACATTTTAAATTGTATTAATGAATAATCTAAGCATTCAGTAGGTCATATTAAGCTATGTAGTTTTGATTTTCATGTGGTAAGGAAGACTTGATTCATTCCTTTACTTAGCTTTAGTGATACATTCTGACAACTTTTATGAGTTTCTCACCCCTCCCCCAGTGTTAAGTAACCACTTTCTTTTCTTTTTAAGAGTAACTTTTTTTTTTATTGTGCTCTAGTGAATCTTCTTTGGTTTGTAAAACAAAGAAGGAACTTGGGAATTAGATACTGAATTCTTCTACCATTAGCTTTATGACTTCAAGTCATTTAACTTCTCCAAACTTCTGAGTCCTCACCTTTTACACAGAGATACTAATATTTACCATATAACATTGTTGAAAATGTACTAATATTTACCATATAACATTGTTGAAAATGTACTAATATTTACCATATAACATTGTTGAAAATGTTTAATAACCCAGCACTTGGGAGGCAGAGGCAGGCGGATCTCTGTGAGTTCGAGACCAGCCTGGTCTACAGACTAGTTCCAGGATAGGCTCCAAAGCCACAGAGAAACCCTGTCTCAAAAAAAAAAAAAAAATTAATAAAAGGCGAGCATGCTGGGCAAATACGTAGTAAAATATCTGGCACCTGATTTAATAGATGCAAGTAAAAGGCAATCTTACTGCTTAGAATTTGGACCTTCTTAGAATTTGGACCTTCTGCCTCAGTGTATAGCACACATTTCTTATCTTATAAATTGACTATGTAGAGTCAGATAGTGGTGACACACACCTTTAATCCCAGCACTCAAGAGATAGAAGCAGGCAGATCTCTGAGTTTGAGGCCAGCCTGGTCTACAGAGCAAGTTCCAGGACAGCTAGGGCTACACAGAGAAACCCTGCCTAAAAATAAATAAACAAGCAAGCAAATAAATAAATTGACTGTGGAATGTATATGTGTATTTGTTTTATAAACTCAATTTCAATAAATTAAGTTTTAGCTTTCAAGATCCCCACATGAGGCTGCTTGTGGTGACACATACCTATAATTCTAGTTTTCAGGAGTTTAAGCCAAGGAATTGGCAATTTCTGCAAACTGTTCAATTCTTAGCCATTATGCTTGACTAAGGGACTACGGATGTATTTAAAAGATGATAGTCAGGATCGGAGGGTGTTCTATATATTTTATGTTAAAATTTTTTAATATATTTAGGGGCTGGAGAGATGGCTCAGCCATAAGAATACTGGCTGCTCCTCCAGAGGTCCTGAGTTCAATTCCCAGCAACCACATGGTGGCTCACATCTGTAATGAGATCCAGGGCCTGCAGACAGAACACTATATTTATAACGTGGTGGTGTCTCATGCCAGAGGCAGGAGGAACTCTGTGAGTTTGGGGACAGCCTGGCCTACTGAGACAGTTCCAGCACAGGCTCCAAAGCTACAGAGTAACCCTGCCTTGAAAAAAGTAATATATTTAAATTTTTCCATATTAGAAAGCTAGAATGAAGATGAGCTCCAAAAGGAAATAGTATTAATTCCATTTCATGCCTAAAGCATTTGTTGGTATATAGTCTTGATTGTTCAATGAGTTAAGAAATGAGAGCTTGGATATGTGATAGGTAGGGTTTTAGTTGGGGGGATAGTAAGGGAGGAGGGGAGGGAGAGGGAACTGGGATTGTCATGTAAAACAATCTTGTTTCTAATTCAAATAAAAATATCTGCAAAAAAAGAAGAAGAAGAAGAAGAAGAAGAAGAAGAAGAAGAAGAAGAAGAAGAAGAAGAAGAAGAAGAAGAAGAAGAAGAAGTGAGAGCTTGGCTGGAGAGATATCTCAGTGGTTAAGAGCACTTGTCGCTGGGCAGTGATGGTGCATGATGCCTTTAATCCCAACACTCCAGAGGCAGGCGAATCTCTGTGAGCTTAAGGCCAGCCTGGTCCTCAAAGAGAATTCAAGGACAGTCTCCAAACCTACAGAGAAACCTGTCTCAAAAAAACAAAACAAAACCGGGGGTTGGTAGCACACGCCTTTAATCCCAGCACTCGGGAGGCAGAGGCAGAGGCAGGCGGATCTCTGTGAGTTCAAGTCCAGCCTGGTCTCCAGAGTGAGTGCCAGGATAGGCTCCAAAGCTACACAGAGAAACCCTGTCTCGAAACCCCCCCGCAAAAAAACAAACAAACAAACAAAAAAAGAGCAGTTGAAAAAAAAAACAAAAAAAACAAAGAGCAGTTGTTGCTCTTGCAGAGGACCTGGGTTTGGTTCTCTGCACTCCTGTGGTGGCTCACAACCATCTGCAACTCTAGTTCCAGAGGATCTGATGCCCTCTTTTTGCCTCTGCAGGCACTAGGCATGCTTGTGGTACACAGACAAACATACAGACACTCATATGCATAAAACAAAAATAAACACATCTTTTTAAAAAGAAGTGATAGCCTATTTTCTCGTAAATATTTTTCTTTATAAATTCTATTACTGGAGCCAGAGAAATGGCTCAGTGGTTATGAGTTCACACTGCTCTTGCAGAGGACCTGGGTTCAGTGCCCTGTACCCATATCGCATGGCTCACAGGTGCCTGAACTTCAGCTCCAGGAAATTCAACACTCTCTTCTGGCCTCCTAGGGCACCTGTGTTCATGTTCATGAGCACATCACACACACACACACACACACACACACACACACACACACACACACACATATAGATTATATTATCAGTTCTTGGTGGGTTTTTGTTTGTTTTCGTTTGGTTTTGTTTTTGAGACAGGGGCCTCTCTATTATATAACCCTCACTATCCTGAAACTTGCTATATAGATCAGGCTGGCCTCAAACTCACAGAGATCTACCTTCTGCCCCTCAGGTTTTAGAATTAAAGACATGTACCACCACACTAGACTTAGCTACTTTTCCTAAGGTTTCTATATATATGTTTGTCTGCACCACATGTGTGTGTGCCTGAAGATGCAAGAAGGATGCATCTGATCTTGGAGCTGGAGCTCCAGGCAGCTGTGTGCCACCTGACTTGAGGGCTAGAAACTGAATTCAGGCTGTTAGGAAAAGCAGTAAGCATTTTTTAACCACCAAGCCATCTCTCCAGTCTCCTATTATTGTTTTGGTTTGTTTTGTTTTTATTAAAGACAGTAGCCTAAAAACAGTAATGAAGATTTTTTTCTTTCTCTCTCTTCAGCTAAATTGCCCTCAGCCTGCTGCTGCACACCCAAATGAGAGACACTCCAGGGAAATCTGTGCAGGAAGCAAGGGTTGATGAGTCAGCCCATGGCACACTTTCTCTGTGTGGTCCTAAATCAAAGCTTCAGTTAATGACAAGGCTTTCTTTATTTCTAAAGAGTTTGTCTAGGGAGTGACAATAAGATTGAAGGGAGAGTCGTTAATAGCCTCTAACACTGCTTTGTTTTATTGATGTTATTTGTTGCAAAAGTCCAGTTGTTGCTTGTGGAAATCTACAGAAGTCATTATTTAGATATTTTCTTACTTAGATCCTATTGGTATTCCTTCCTTCCTTCCTTCCTTCTTTCCTTCCTTCCTTCCTTCCTTCCTTCTTTCCTTCCTTCCTTCCTTCTTTTCTTCTTCTCTTTCTCCCTCCCTCCCTCCCTTCCTTCCTTCCTTTGTTCTGGCTCCCCATAAGGCTGGCCTAGAATTCAAGATTCTCTCACCTCAGCCTCTTGGGTGCTGCAAGTATAGATCCTTGCTACACCCAGGCTCTTTTTCATTTTAAATTAAAAATGATGCCCCCTGCCTTGCCCTGAAGTATTTGACTAGGTCGTTTATGGACTAAGTTATGCCAAGCCTATTCTTCCCCATAAAAGCTATGTTTTGCTGGCCTTTTGGGTGATTCATCTACTATGTATGCATACAAATTATAGTTCAGAAGGTTGTTGTAAGATTTAATTAATGTTTGCTGCTTGCTTTATGATCTTCAGATGAAAGGCACAAGATGAAATGCAGTGTGTCTACATAAAATAATAACACTGGGACACATTATAAAGAATTCGAGGAATCTTTCTGAACAAAAGGTTGTACTGAGCATTAACTACATTGTCTTTCTTATTGTTTAAAACAGAATGAAACAGTATTTGAAGGAACACTATGAAACCAAAGAGATTTTTCAGGTGAATATACAATTGATCAAGAAGGTATTGTAGACTTTAGCTTTCATATAGTAAATATCAAAAAGAAGCATATAAAGAATTATGAAAGAAGGCAGCTTACAGCAATAATAAGGATTCTTTGCCCAGAGTCAGGGCTTACACCTGGAATAGCTGCTCTTGGGGGATAGAGACAGGGGGACCAACAAACAGCTACAGAGTGAGTTCAAAGACAACTTTGGGCTGTGTGAGACCTTGTCTCAAAACAGATAGATAGATAGATAGATAGATAGATAGATAGATAGATAGATAGATAGATACTGATTTTTGAGCCTTTCCTCACTGAGACAAACATTTACTTATAAACTTTTGCAAACCGGCTTATTAGAAATCTTTTATTCTTCCTAGTTTTACTTGTAGGTGGGAAGAAGGTTTAAAGAAACAAGACAAGGAAGGGAGAAAAGAAAACTGTGTAAATATAAATATCAATGAGCATAGGACAAACCAGTTGGTTTTTGGTATTTTGTTGCTGTTGTTTGTTTGGTTTGGTTTTTTGAGACAGGATTTGTCTGTGTAGCCCTACTCACTATATAGACCAGGCTAGCATTGAACTTGAAGATCCATTTGCCACCAACCTATGAAAAAAATCATTTATTTTTTTAACCCATCCTTTTTTAAGATTTATTTTTAGCCGGGCGTTGGTGGCGCATGCCTTTAATCCCAGCACTCGGGAGGCAGAGGCAGGCAGATCTTTGTGAATTTGAGGCCGTCCTGGTCTCCAGAAAGAGTGTCAGGATAGGCTCCAAAGCTACACATCCAAAGCTACACAGAGAAACCCTGTCTCGAAAAACCAAAAAAAAAATTATTTTTAATTTTGATTATGAGCTTAGCTTTTAATGACTGATACACCTTTAATCCCAGCATTGGGAGGCAGAGGCAGGGGGACCTCTGTGGATTCAAAGCCATCCTGGTCTACAGAGGGAGTTCCGGGACAGGCTCCAAAGCTACCCTGTCTTGAAAAACAAAAACAAAACAAAACAAAACAAAAGATTTATTTTTCATTTTTTATTTATGTATATGTATGTATCCCTCTGTGTGTGTTGGTGTGTGTGTGTGTGTATGCCATGTGTTGGGAGTGGGGAGGTTAGATTCTCTGAAGCTGGAAGTATAAGCAATTGTGAGACACCCAATATGGATGATAGGAATGAAACTTGGGTTCTCCACAAGACAGCAAACAAAACACTCTTAACTGCTGAGCCATCCATCTCTCTAGCAGATTATAGGAGATTACTTGAGTAATCTGCTTTTTTTTTTTTTTTTCTTTTTTGGTTTTTTGAGACAGGGTTTCTCTGTGTAGCTTTGGAACCTATCCTGGCACTCTCTCTGGAGACCAGGCTGGCCTCGAACTCACAGAGATTCGCCTGCCTCTGCCTCCCGAGTGCTGAGATTAAAGGCGTGCACCACCATCACCAGGCCCAAATGTCAATTACATCTCCATTTATTTGTTATTTATTTATTTATTTATTTTGGTTTTGAGTAATCTTCTATTTTATTCCCCTAATGATAAGTAAGGCCTTCTAAGTATGTTTATTCTGTCCATCTACACTATCTGCCTCAGTTGGGTTGCTGGACTACCACAAGAGTTCCCTGGCTACACACCTGAATTTATTTAAACCTGCATTCCCAACTAATCATGTCTAAATCCCTTACTGCATTAGAAGACCTGCTGTTATCAAGCTCATTCCACCAATCCCACAGTGACGAGCTATTCACTGACATTGTTTTCCTGGGAAGAATGGCCGCCTTCATAACTTTGATGTCATCAGGGTGTCCCATATTTCTCCTTCACTAGTCTAAATTTAGCTCATTTCTTTGGTTTCCTGTTCATTTTAAAGTTTTCCATGATTATTCTAGCTCTCAATAATCTTCCTTTTCTGTCCTACGTGGCTTCTGGACACCTAGGGTTTATACCACAGGCTTTCCTGTTTGTTAATTTTACCTATGTGGTGAAGCTGTAAGAGTTCCTGGATGCAAGCACCTCCCTTTATACACATGATAACTTACCCTGGGGTTTTATGACTTACAGAGCATCATCAATGTACATATGATCTTTATTTTAAAAAACTGGACAAATGTTTTGACAAGTACTGGGGATGTCTACCCCAGTTTCTGACTCATGAAGAAAGACTTCAGACCTGAGAATATAGACCATCAGCTGTGTTTTCTGTCATAGAAGGAATATTTCATTCATCATGCCTAGTACCTAAGGGAAATATTATCCCTAAAATTTTCTATTCCTCTTGCTAGTTCCACTCTCATTAATAAACTCCTAGGCATCCCAGTGGTGGTGGCACACACCTTTAGTCCCAGCACTTAGGAGGCAGAGGCAGGCAGATCTTTGAGTTTGAGGCCAGCCTGATCTACAGAGTGTCGGGGCCTCGTAATATTTTGGAAATATGTTCTACACATCCATGAGTTCTAAGAGCTCAGAACTTCTATTGTCTTTTAGATATCGGCTGACCTCGGACACCCATCCTGAGGGCTAGTGAGACTTGCTTGTGTGGAGTGCCTGAGGGCTTGAGTATGTGCTGTAAAGGAGTGTCTCTAGGATAACAGGAAATATTTATCAGCCCTTTATACCTGATAGTAGATGTCTTCTGCCATTACCACCGCTTTTGGAGGGTTACTTAAGATGATGCTTCAAGGCTGGGAGTTGGTGGCGCATGCCTTTAATCCCAGCACTCAGGAGGCAGAGGCAGGCCAATCTCTGCGAGTGCCAGGACAGACTACAAAGCTACACAGAGAAACTTGTCTAGAAAAACCAAAAAAAAAAAAAAAAAAAAAAAAAAAAAGATGATGCTTCAATAATGGCCTTCAGTATTTACTGGGAAACCTCCTGTTATAACCAGGTGTCTCTGTCTGGTCTTTAACTCTGTTGGGTAGTTAGCTTCCCCCCCCTCCACACCCCCCACTCAGGATTGGACCCAGGGCTGTTTGGCTGTTTCTGATTGCAGCCTAGAAGACACCAGTCTGGAATAACAGAGTGAGTTCCAGGACAGCCAGAACTACACAGAGGAAACCCTGTTTCTTTCAAAAAACAAAATAGATAGATGGATAGATGGATAGGTAGGTATAGATGGATGGATGGATAGGTGGATGGGTGGATGGACAGACGGACAGACAGACAGACAGACAGACAGGTAAAAATTTCCTCTCATGCTTTCCAGGTTCCCTGACTAAGAAGACTGAGACCCAGATAGGGAGAAAGTATTTTCAGACAGGAAAAACATGCCTTCGTGAGGCTGTGACAGTAGCTCCCCTGTGCTTTTTATCAGAGTGGATTTCCTTCAAGATAGACAACATCTCTGGTTAATTGAGAGAATCAAGTTTATGAATCTCCGAAGCCGTGGAGCAGTCACCAAGACAATGGTGACCTTGCCAAGTATCCTGGCCAAGAGAGGCTGCCAGAACAGTATTTATAGCTCACTTCACACAGCAGCAATCACCTCCACCAAAACAGAGAGCAAACAAGCAAACCTGTCCCACAGTTCTGCTTGTCAAATCATCTGTCCTGGCGTGGGCTACTCTAGATAGGCTTTAAGAGCCAGGCAGCCTCACAAACTGTGACTCATGCATCACCATGATTTATTAAGTCACAGTGTTAGTCAGGTTTCCATCACCAAAGCAAATGCCTGAGATAATCAACTTAGGAAGAAAAACAGATTGATTCTGGCTCACATTTGCAGAGATTTCAGTTCATGATTGGTTGGTCCTACAGTTTTGTGGACCTGTGGTAAGGCAGTAGCATAATTCTAGAATGCATAACAAAACAAAAACATTCATGTCCTCACATGCCAGGGAGCAGAGAGACAGAAAGGGAAAAGGGCTATACACTCCAACAGTTCCTTTCAAGGGCAAGCTGCAGGTGACCTGAAGGCCTCTGCCCTTTCAAGTTTGCACAAGCTCCCACTAGTATCTTCCAAAGCATGGACCTTTGGGGGATTATTTAAGATATAAACTGCAACAACCAAGTTAGGCCAATAGTCAATCTTTCTGTGTCTGTTTTCCTCATGTGAAATAAGATTTTAAGGAGTTAATATATGTAAAGTGACTGACTCATACAGTGCCCAACATCTAAAAGCTAATAAATACTGGTCATGAAAAAAGGCAAGCTCCAAAAAAGATTATGATGGTAAAACTACCCTAGTCTCAGCCTACTGACTCATCTTGGTAAAAACAAAAGGGACAGCTTGTCAAACTTGTTAAAATCTGGTGAAGATTTGTTACTTCCTCTCTTTTGTTTTTGTCTATTTCTTTTCCTGTAAATGTATTTTCTCATGAACTAAAAGCAATTCCTTAAAGAAAAGGGTCTGTAGAGTTTCTTTCTGAAGTATTTAAGGATAGC
This sequence comes from Cricetulus griseus, assembly GCF_003668045.3. Lineage (NCBI taxonomy): Eukaryota > Metazoa > Chordata > Mammalia > Rodentia > Cricetidae > Cricetulus > Cricetulus griseus. Next base: position 31,184,222 of record NC_048598.1, on the reverse strand, counting down.
TAGAGAAGTCAAGAGTGAAGTCCTTCAGATAGTCTTATAAGGAGATGCATAGACAGGTGTAATGGCAATTATGTAGACCACAGGAATGCAGGATGAGTGACACAAACCCCAAAGAAAAGAGAAGGGTCCAAGTGTCCAGAGGGGTCACTGAGCCTTCAGAAATATTTCACAACATCCTTATAAACAAGAACTTGGCTGAGCGGTAGTGGCACACACCTTTAATCCCAGCACTCGGGAGGCAGAGGCAGGCAGATATCTGTGAGTTCAAGACCAGCCTGGTCTACAAGAGCTAGTTCCAGGACAGCCTCCAAAGCCACAGAGAAACCCTGTCTCAAAAAACAAAAACAAACAAACAAAAACACAAGAACTTATGTTCTAACTACAGATGAGCCCAAAGTTTGCTCTCGTGCTCAGCTCTACATTTTAAATAGAGGTTCTGAACCTTTCACTAATAAAATTTTGTATATAACAAGTGAGCTCTTGATTAATACCCAAGAATGTGCTTCTTGGGGATCCTTCCCTAAGGTATTGGGATACATCATGTCTAATGCATTCTCTGGGTGATTTAGAACACTAATGGGTCTTTGTCAAATGCACCCTGACCATCAACAAACATTTCTAAGTCTTCAACATCTTTTGAGCATCCAAAATCAAATTAATCTATTGGTTTAGTTTCAAAATCTCCATTAAGTATACTTTTTTTTTTTTTTTGCATGTCCAGCAACATGGGTTGTTTTTGCTCCTACACTGAGAGCCCAGATTCTAAATGCCATTACCAAGACTCAGTTACCAGCTCGGCCACTTTTTTGATGTATGACATCTGTGCAAGTAACAACCTTTCTATTTCCTCAACCTCCTTGTTTTTAATCTGGTGATAATAATGGTTCTGGTGAGCTTTTGTCAACTTGACACATCCTAGAGTCACCAGACTGGAGGAAGCCTCAGTTGAAGAATGGCCCTCATCAAATTGGCCTGTGGCCATGTCTTCGAGAGACCTTTTGTTTGCTCGTTTTAAAGAACATTTGAAAAAGTATTTATTTTCTATGTTATGGGTATTTTGTGTGCATGTATGTTTATCCAAATGAGTGCCTGGTGCCTGTGGAAACCAGAAGAGGGTGTTGGGTATCCTGGAAATGGAGTTGGTTGTGGGCAGATATGAAGATGTTCATAATCAAACCTGGAAGATCAGTCAGTGCTGTTAACCTCTGAGCCATCTCTCCAACACCCAGAGATTATTTTGATTGATGACTTGATGTGGAAAGTCCCAGCCCACTGTGGGTGACACCATCCCTAGACAAACTGGCCCATGCTATAAAAGAAAGCTAGATGTTGCAGACCAGGGTAAGGACTGGATGTGGCTCTCGTTTAGACCCTCTCTGGAAGTTCCGCTTCTGCTAGCATCTCCAGCAGTTCTGTGCACCCAGGGGGTGGACAGTTCTGAACCAGGATTAATGGTTTCTTTGAGCAGTGGGTGTTGTTAATACAGAAACTCACAACCTGTCAAGGTGACAAGAATAAGTGAGTGTGGAGTGCCCAGCGACAAACAGGACATCTGTATCACAACCCCTTCCCAAAATTCAGGGATCATCCCAAAAAGGAGAGCAGAAAGACAGTAACAGCCAGAGTTCAGAGAGACTTAGAGCAAAACAGTGTCTTCTGCACTCATGAAGACACAGTAGGTGTAGCTGCCTATACAAGACCTACACAAAATCAAGCCAGTCAACATTCTAGCAGAGTGGGAAAGAGATTACAAGCCTCCATCCCTAAGGAGGGGCCTGTAGACAGTTCATGGCTTCTGGGGTTTGGAGAGTCAGGGTTTTGGTTTTTTATTTTGTTTTGGTTTTGGTTTTTGGTTTTGGTTTTGGTTTTGGTTTTTCAAGATAGGGTTTCTCTGTGTAACAATCCTGGCTGTACTGGAACTCACTTTGTAGACCAGGCTGGCCTCAAATTTATGGAGATCTGCCTGCCTCTGCCTCCTGACTGCTGAGATTAAAGGTATCTGTCACCCTGCCCAGCTTGAGTAAGGCTATGGCTCCTGGCAAATCAACCACACTCCTGTGGTTGACCCAATAACCAGAAGTATATGGACAGAAAAAATTCAAGTAGAATGGTTATATAATAATAATAATAATAATAATAATAATAATAATAATAAACCATGAAGCTGGAGTTAGGGCAGGGAGGTAGGGTGGTTCTTCAAAGAAGAACTGGATAAATATAATCATAATATATGAAATTCTCAAAGCATTAATGAACATATTTTTTTTTAAAAAAGAAAAGCTGAGTGAACTAGAGAATGAACCAGCAAGCAGCATTCCTCCATAAATTCTGCTTCGTAAGTTCCTGCTGTGACTTCTCTCAGTGATGGACGGTGACCTACAAGTAGAAGCTAAATAAACCCTTTCCTCCTCAGGTTGCTTTTGGTCAGAGAGTTTAATCACAGCAACAGGAAACCAAACTAAAATAATTATGCTCCCCATTTATAATTCTGTTGTAAAACTTTTATTGAGGGCTGGATGGGTGGCTACAAGTTAAGAGCACTGGCTGCTTCTCAGAGGCTAGCACCTACATGGCAGCTCACAACTGCCTGCAACTCCAGTTCCAAGGGGAGTCTGAAATGGTCTTCTAGCCTGTGTGAACACAAGGCTTGCACATGGTACACATACACACATGCAGACAGACAGACACTCATACACAGAAAATAAAATAAATAAATCTTTAAAAAATAAAAAATAATCTAAAAAAGGAATGTAGATGAGTTAATACCCTAAGAACTGTATGTGATACTGGGTGGTGGCTGCGGCATTGACGGCGGCCCATGCCTTTATTCCCAACACTCAGGAGACAGAATCAGGCAGATCTCCGAGTCTGAGGCCAACTTAGTCTAAAAGAGTGATTAGGAGGGCTGCACAGAGAAACCCTGTCTCAAAAACAAAACAAAACAAACAAACAAAAACTCCCAAACTTACATGTGACACATAGTAAATACTCAGTGAAGAGAAGGTACAATCGGTGATGGGGCCTGTAATCTCAGCTATTTAGGAAGCATTAAAAATGCAATGATGCAGCTGGGCGTTGGTGGCACACTCCTTTAATCCCAGCACTCGGGAGGCAGAGGCAGGCAGATCTCTGTGAGTTCGAGGCCAGCCTGGTCTCCAGAGTGAGTGCCAGGATAGGCTCCAAAGCTACACAGAGAAACCCTGTCTTGAAATGCCCCCCCCCCAAAAAAAGCAATGATGCCTGGGCTATAGAGCAAAATCAAGGCCACTATGAAAAATTTAGTAAGACCCTGTCTCAAAACAAAAAGTGGGAAAAATAGGGATGGAAGTGGGGATATTGTTCAGTAGTGAAGCAACTGCTTATCCTGTACCAGGCTCTAGATTCAATCCCCAATACCAAGAAAAGAAAAGAGAATAGTTACTATTGCTATTTCTATCCTTGTTTTGAAGAACTTTCTAAAGGCTTTATTTATTTATTATGTATACAACATTCTGCTTCCATATATATCTGCACACCAGAAGAAGGCACCAGATCTCATTACAGATGGTTGTGAGCCACCATGTGGTTGCTGGGAATTGAACTCAAGAACTCAGGAAGAGCAGTCAGTGCTCTTAACCTCTGAACCCAAAGAACTTTCTAAAAATAAGTTTTAATACAATTTACATAAAATGCAAAGTATAGTAAGCATGTGGTTTTAAGAGACACTATCTCATGTCATAAAAATAATATTTATCTGCTTTGGCCCATTTGCCTTTCTGGGGTGTAATTGCTAATACGGTTCTCATGTCTCTAGCTGTCAGGATGGGCACATGACATAACTGAGGCCTGCCCCTTCTTTACTGCTTGCTGTGTTGAGGCCAGGGTGGGAGAGATGAGACCCTCTTGCCTTGGAATTATAACCTATGACAATTTAAGACAGGGACTGCCAGCCTTGTTATTGCTCTCTATTTTATTACCAAGGAAAATGATGCCATCAGAGTAAGAGTGGCAGATCGTCCTTTGATTCAGAGAAAACAATGTTCATCTCCAGTCAGTATTCACCAAGATATTTCTTCTTTCCCTTATTGAGTCCACAATAGGGAAACAGGAAATCGGTTCTGGATTTCCTAATGTGATTCCAATTTGAAATACGTTGTTTTACTGTTTCTGCAGGTAGTATCAGTACTAATAAACAACTGTTACATGTATCATGTGCCAGGAATTATTTTAAGCATCTTCAGTTGTAATAACCTGAAAATGCCAATATATTAGTTCTCTCTTTTTTTTTTTTTTTTTGCTGTGAGCAAAATATCTAATAAGAGATGAAAATATTCACTATAAGTAACTCAAGGAGGAAGGGTTTATTTTGGCTTAGGCTAAGAAGGGATGCAGTCTACCTTGGTGGGGTCATCATGGCAGCTGGAACATGAGGCAGCTGGTCACAGTACATCTACTCAAAAAGCAGAGAGAGATGAATGCCAGCCGACAGGGCTCTTCCTCCTGTTTGTTCAGTCTGGAACTTCAGCCCACTGGATGGTTGCTGCCAACACTCAGACTGGGTCTCCCTTATTTAGTTAAGTCTTTCTGGATGGACTTCAATAGACACACACAAAGATGTGTTTCTGTAGTGATTCTAAAACTAATCAGATTGAAAATGAAGACTGACCATAACTGTAGGTAAGTAATAACATATTATTCTTGTTTTGTGGAAGTGAAACAAACTGAGATTGTGTCATGTGTGCAGGACCACACAGGTGGAGACAGGATTTGAAACAAGAATCAAAAGTCTATTCTGTGCCTAGCCATCTGTCACGTGGTCATTGATCACAGACGTTGGTAGATCACACTCTTTTAGGTCTCAAACTCAGGACAACTGGCTAATTGAGGGGCCTGTTAGCATATCAAAGTAGCTTCTGGCTGTCAGCCTCCCTTAATCCCTACCTGTTACAGGGTCCTCCTATGAGGCACATCCTGTCCCCCACCTTAAACTCTCCACTCCAGGGACTGGGCTGGGCTTCCCTTCCTCCAGCCTCTGTTCCTACAATACCTCAGCTGACACTACAAATCCCTTTTACCTCTTGGTCTCTGGGTTCCTAGGTACTCTCTCTGCACCCTCTCTCTTCTCATCCTCTCTTTTTCTTCCCCACCACTTTTCCTCCCATGGTCGTGTGCAGTCTGGAACCTTCCAGATGCCTCTTGCTGCTCTCTCCCTCATATCTACAATAAACCTTCTTACCAATCATATCTAGGAGTAGTCACTATAATAATAGCAGTGCTTTACCAGGGCTAGATTAATAGCTTATCAGAGCTTCATTGATTAATCATAAAACTCTGAACTTTTGAAGTCTTAGTATAACACTAGCAGAGAGAGAGAGAGAGAGAGAGAGAGAGAGAGAGAGAGAGAAAACCAAAATGTTTTTCACACCTCAAATCACTTCCTTAGCCCTTAACAATATGTATGAAACATTTTTAAAAAGTTTTATACACTCTCCATAGTTTACCCTAAGAATAAGATAGGAAGTGGCTCATATAATAAATGTGTACTAATTTGAGGGTAGGAAAAATAAAAAGACAAACAGGCTAGTGCAGTACTGTCTACTACACAGAACGCATATTGGAAAATTGTAATAATCAAAGGTTCTCCAGTGTACATTGGTTTCTTAGATACTCTCCCAAGTGTCACTCATTCTCCGTGTTATTTTTTAATATTCTCTGACCATTTACCAACTTTGGAAAGGGCCCTGGCATATTACCATCATCTCTGAGATAACTGGAACACAGCTCCTATAGAGTACCTCTGCTATACCCATCCTCTTTTGTCAGGGCCCATAAAAATGGCTTCGCTTCATTTTGGCTTAAGGTCAGAGAGTTCAAAACTATCCTTACTCTCCCGAGGTTAAAGTCATAGGACCTAAAGGTCTAGGGTGTGGATGTGTTACCTAAATAACAAGAGATTTGATTTAAGGTATGGTTACTCTTAATCCTCAAGGGCAGATAACAATGTTTGGAGAACTAAGGAAAAAAGTCTGTTTATTCCTTATATCATGATAAAGAAATCTTTTGCCATTTCTCCCTTTTGGGCTTGGGTATATAAGAAAGTTGAAGAATAAAGTTGGATCATTCAGTACTCACTGGATTACCCTTCTGCTTCTATCCTGTGTCTCTATCTTTTCCTTAGTATCTTTACCTGCTGTTTTCCCAATCCACACTCCCCTCTCAGGTATGAACCGGGCAAGTCGGCTGGGTCTGACTGAAGCCCCACAAAAATGGGATCCTACAGATAACCCTTCAAAGTAGGGCACAGACAAACAAATAGTGCTACTACAAATGGCTACAACAGTCTATGCCAAATATTATTTCCCCAAGAAAGCCTTTCCTGCATTCTTTCCTCACAGTGCTTACACATCTTCATCCGTGCTTTGTCTGTGACTCTGTTCCTTTGTTATGATAACCTAATATACATTAGCTACCTCTCTCTGTCTCCTGCTTTGGGATGAGAATTCCTGCGGGCAAGGATGCTTTATTCATCTTTGTATCATCAACTCTTAATAAATCCTTACCACAGAGTATTTTTTCCAATAAATTTTTCTGAAGTAGATTCAAAAGATGCATGAGGCCCACTTGTAGAACATCTAACTCAACTTGATCTTCTGCTCAACAACAGGAAAGGCATTATCATAAAAAATGATGTCTAGAAATACAGCTTTCCCATGATTTCAAAAGATACTTGAAAACTCAGTAGTGAACATCTTTTCTTACTATGCAAACCATAGATGGATATGCTTGTACGTGCATGGGGATTACAGACCAGAGCCTAAACATCTGGACTGTAGCTCTGTCAATAGCAACAGGAAGACACAGCCTAGCACTGCCACCAGTAGCCAGAGGAGTTCTCCCCTTAGGGGTCTCCATTCAGGTAAAGCCAGATCCTTGACTGCCCTGAAGAAAAGAAATTCAGGATGAGTCAGAGTGAAGCAAAGCTAATAATTAACTAAATAGAGATGTTTCAGATAGGGGTAAATTAGGCATTTAAATAATGACAAGCGCTGGGCGTTGGTGGCACACGCCTTTAATTCCAGCTCTCGGGAGGCAGACGCAGAGTCAGGCATATTTCTGTGGCTTTTTTTTTTTTTTTTTTTTTTTTTTTGGCTTTTCGAGACAGGGTTTCTCTGGTCTTTAGAGGCTGTCCTGGAACTAGCTCTTGTAGATCAGGCTGGTCTCAAACTCACAGAGATCCGCCTGCCTCTGCCTCCCGAGTGCTGGGATTAAAGGCATGTGCCACCAATGCCTGGTTTCTGTGGCTTTTTGTGCTACATTGCTCAAAGGATGCCATGTACAACAAAGCTTCAAAATTAAGGGGAAGGGAAAGAATCTAATCAAAATATATTGTATGAAAAAAATTTAATTTAAAAAAGTGAAAAGGCCAGGGATGGTGTCACACACCTTTATTCCCAGCACTCAGGAGGCAGAAATAGACAGGCCTCTATGAGTTCAAGGCCAGCTTGGTCTATATAAAGAGTCCCAGTATCTCCAGGGCCACACGGAGAGACCCTGTCTCAAAAAAACAAAATAAGTAAATAAATAAAAATTTAGTTTCACAATTACACTTTAAAATGCTAACAGTGGAGGTGTTGGTACACTTTATTTTTAATCTTAAGGATTTGCTTTTGTAAATGATGCTGTAAGGGTTTTTTGTTTTTGTTTTTGTTTTGGGGGTTTTTTGTTTGCTTGTTTTGTTTTGTTTTTTCTGATCCTGTAAGGTTTTATGAGGTGAATTATTTAGATTTAGTGAGGAGAGAGGAATGTTAATCCCTGGAACTCCAAACCATACACACACACACACACACACACACACACACACACACTGGCCCTTTGAACACATGCTTAATTGCTTTGTGCCATGGATTGAGATGTTTTAAGGAAGACAGCATTGTCTCTGGAGGCAATTTCAATGTTGTCATTTGTACAGAAGTTTCTGACTTCCAGCCCAATTCTGGAATGAGGGCTTCTTTCTATTCCCACAGCCCTGTGTTTCCCTGCCTTCCTATTTTGCCTCTGTTTAGTCCTGACACTTAAGTCAGTGATGTTGTGAAAGTTATTTAGCTACATGAAAATTTTCACAAAGAAAAGAAAAGCCTTAGTCAAAGTTTCAGACAACCAGGAAAACAGAAAATGGCAAGACCCCTGCATCATGCAAGAAGTATGGGAACATCCTGAACTCTTGGGCTGGAAAGGTGGCTCAGCGGTTAAGAGCACTAGTTGCTCTTCCAGGGAATCCAGGTTCAATTCCCAGCACCCACATGGCAGTTCACATCCCTCTGTCACTCCAGTACTAGGGCATCTGATGTCCTCTTCTGGCTTCCATAGGCACCAGGCATATATGTGGTTCTCAAACATACAGGTAGACAAAACCCCTATACACATAAAATAATAAAATAAAATAATTAAAACAAACAAACAAACAAACAAACAAACCCAAGTTCAGCTAGCCGAATAGTCTGTAATGTGGTTCTGAATGAAAAGTTTCTCTGGGGTTCAACACACATAAATACCCTACTCTAGGCATTTGCCTATGTTTTCTTGATTTCTCAGCTACTGACATTGTGTCATTTTTTTTTTGAAGTATCAATTTCTCTCAGACTGACTACCCTTGATCTAACTGCCAACTAATAGGTCTTTTAACTCTATAGCTTAAACATCCAAACACAGACACACAATACACATACACACAAGTAGCAATGATAATAATTCTATATCATTTATATCATTTATTTGATATAATTTTATATATAAATAATTTTATCATCTCACCAGCAGGGCGAGAAGAGGAGACCTTTAGTCCAAACTAGCAATATCCTATCTGTGGTGCTGACGGATGTAATTAATGTCTATATCCAGGTAGAACTCCATCAGATTTAGAAGAGTTACTTAAGTATTTAAAGCAAACAGTTTTCATCCAAGGAATGAGTTAGAAAAGGCAACCCAGACATTAGCCACTAAAAACACCAGGCTAAAGGGTCAAAAGGGAGAGCAAAAAGAGCTCATGCATGGTCTATGATTACCTGCAAGTAGTACCTACGGCCATGGAGAGTATTGATGGTGTCCTGATAACACCTCCAGTGGGAGGAAGGAGATCTGGTAGGGAGGAACTTGGATCCTTTTTCCTGTTGCGTTCTAAACTCATTCCATCAGTCAAACATATCAGGAAGACAGCTCCATATCATAAGGAGGGTCCTCCTTATGATATAGAGATCAAGACTAAAGGAATCAAGGAAGTACCTTGCTGAGATAGCATTTGGGAATTATTCAACAATGGTATCTTTTGTTTGTTTGTTTGCTTGCTTGCTTGCTTGCTTGAGTTAGGGTGTTATCATATGAAACTATGGCTAGCCTGGAACTCTTTCATAAACTAGGTTAATATGAAACTCTCTGTGTAGAGCAGGCTAGCCTCAAACTCAGATACTTTGGAATACCTTTAATAATAGCAATAACTCACATAATAAAATTCACCATCCTGCTGGACACAATGGCAACACACCTTTTGTTTTGTTTTGTTTTTTGTTTTGTTTTTTGAGACAGGGTTTCTCTGTGGCTTTGGAGACTGTCCTGAAACTAGCTCTTGTAGACCAGGCTGGCCTCAAACTCACAGAGATCCGCCTGCCTCTGCCTCCCAAGTGCTGGGATTAAAGGCATGCGCCACTAACACCCAGCTGGCAACACACCTTTAATCTCTGCGTTCAGGAGGCAGAGGCAGGTGGATCTCTGTGAGTTCACAGCCAGCCTGGTCTAACAGAGAGAGTTCTAGGTCAGCCCGGACAACATAGTGAGGCCCTGTCTCTAGCAAATAAATAAACAAACAAATAAATAAATTCATTATCCTAATCATTTTAAGTGTATCACTCAGTTGTATTAACTATATTTGTGTTTTAATCTTTAAATCTGTTCATCTTAAAAAGTCCATACTCATTTAACAACTTCCCTAAACCCCTAGTTCCTGTAACCATGGTTCTACTTTCAACTTCCACGAGTCAGACTATTTCAGATCCTTCACATAATGGAAATCATACAGTATCTGTTGTTTGAAACTTACTTCATTTAGCATAATACTTTGTCTTACATTTATTTATTTGTTTATTTTGTATATGTGTGTATGGGTACATGTGTGGGAATGCATGTAACACAGTGCATGTTTGGAAGCCAAAGGACAACTTGCAGGAGTTGGCAGGTGCCTTTACCACTGTACCAGTGGGTAAAATAACTGATTTATCATATCTTCAAGCTTGACCAGTGTGGCAATGTGACAGAACTCTCTTCCTTCTAAAATATAGTAATTTAATTATAGTATATGTGCATGCACACATACACTTACACTTAAACTATTCATTCCTAAAAGACATTGGGTTTGCTTTCTCCTTGGGAATATTGTGATCAACGTTACAAGGAACACAAGTATTCAACTGTTATGTTTGTGTGAAATGCTTTCTACAAGCTTATGTGCTGAGTTCTTGGTCCCCAGTGGGTGCCACTATTTTTGGAAGGTTCTGGAAACTTCAGAAATTGGAGCTTAGTTGTAGGAAGTAGGTTACCAAAGACATGCTTTTGCACCCTCTACTTGGCCTTATGGCCCTCTCTTCCTGCCTGTAACAAAGTGTTCTGTCCATGCACATGAAGCTAAGAACCCAGGAAAGACCACTCTGAAACTGTGAGCCGCAATAGACCTTCTGCCTTGAAATTGTTTCTGTCAGGGTTAGATCACAGTGGTAAGAGAACTAACATGGCAACTATGTTTCAGTGCTTTTGGATATAGACTCACAAGTAGAGTTGCTGGATCATAAATATTGTTTTTTGTTTCTCTTTTCAGCTTTGTATTTATTTTGTTTTGTTTGTTTTTCAATACTGGTTTCTCTGCGTAGCTCTAACTGTGCTAGAACTCACCATATAGACCAGGCTGATCTCACAAAGATCTGCTGGTCTCTGCTAAAAGCATGTACCACCATGCCCTGCCTCTTTTCAGCTTTTTAATACAGGCTGTGTTGTAGTCCAGGTTAACATCAAACTCTTGATCCTCTTGTCTCCACCTCTCAAATGCTGGAATTATAGGTATGTGCTACCATGCCTACCTTTAATGCCTTTAAAACAAAGATTTATTTTATTTCTAACTATGTATATGTGTACATATCTGTATGGGGTATATGCACATGAGTGCAGGTGCCCTTGGAGACCAGAAAAGGGGGTCAGATACCATGAAGCTGGAGTTATGAGTAGCCTGCCTCACATAAGTTCTCAAAATATGGGTTCCCAAAACCAAAGTTGGGTCTTCTGCAAAAGCAATGCACTTTCTTAACTGCTGAGCCATCTCTCCAGTACCTGATTCTTTACTTTTATAAAAAAATAAACTCCTCATGGTGGTGCACACTTTTAATCTGAATACAGGGAAGCAGCAGAGACAGCCAAATCTCTGAGTCTGAAGCCAGCCTGGTCTACAGAACAAATTCCAGGACAGCCAAGGCTACACAGAAAGACCCTGACTCTGGCAGGGCATTGGTGGTGCACACCTTTAATCCCAGCACTCGGGAGGCAGAGGCAGGCGGATCTCTGTGAGTTCGAGGCCAGCCTGGTCTCCAGAGCGAGTGCCAGGATAAGCTAGAGATGGAGAAACCCTGTCTCGAAAAACAAACAAACAAAACAAAACAAAACAAAAAGACCCTGACTCTGAAAAAGCAAAATAAATAGATAAATGAACTGGATGTGATGTGCACCCTTATAATCTGAGGATCCAGATTTCCAAGCCAGCCTGGACTATATATCAAGACCCTCCCTATCTCCAAACAACAATAAAATAACAAAGTCAAAAATCAAAACAAAGCAAAGCTCTGCCACAGACTTTTTCAAAGCATTTCGCATCCCCACTGCTAATACCTCACACAGGTAGTTACCCCATGTCCCTGAAAACTTCATGTGTGGCCAGTCTTAGAACAGCAACATTTAAATGTCTAATTGAGATAGATCCCTTACAGAAAAGTAGTGGAGAGCTGGGCAGTGGTATTGTGTGCATTTCATCCTAGCTCTTGGGAGGCAAAGTCAGACAGATCTCTATGAGTTCCAGGCCAGCCTGGTCTACAGAGTGAGTTCCAGAACAGCCAGGATTACACAGAAAAACCCTGTCAGCAAACGTCAAAATAACACACATACAGCACACACACACACACACACACACACACACACACACACACACACACACACACACACGCATGCATGCACACACACATTTTTAAAAAGTAGTGGGCCAAGGGTAGGACAAAAGCCAGGTGCAATTTCCTGAGTCAAAGGAAGAGAGATTTTCAAGAAACAGAGTAATAAAGATCTTCTCACATACTCATTTGCCTCCAATACATTTTCTACTACCATTTAATTACAAAATTATTTCCTCAACAAGCAAATTTCATCATGTTCCTCTTCTGTCTCTCAGACTTCATATGGCTGGTTGGGAATGTGGCTTTTTGTTGGAAGAGATGTGTCATTGGAGGTGGGCTTAGGGGTTTCAGAAGCCATTGCTAGTTAGCTCTCTCTACCTTTCACTTGTGGATCAAGATATAAGATCTCAGCTATTGGGGGCTGCAGAGATGGCTCAGAGGTTAAGAGCATTGGCTGCTCTTCCTAGAGGTACTGAGTTCAATTCCCAGGAAGTGCATGGTGGCTCACAACCATCTGTAGAGTGGTATCTGGCATCAGATACGATGCCCTCTTCTCCTTTTCTTCTTCTTCTTCTTCTTCTTCTTCTTCTTCTTCTTCTTCTTCTTCTTCTTCTTCTTCTTCTTCTTCTTTTTTTTTTTTTGTTGTTTGTTTTTTCAAAGCAGGGTTTCTCTGTGTAGCTTTGGAGCCTGTCCTGGAACTTGCTCTGTAGATCAGGATGGCCTTGAACTCACAGAGATCGGTCTGCCTCTGCCTCCCAAGTGCTGGGATTAAAGGCATGGGCCACCACCATCTGTCCAGATGCCCTCTTCTATCACAAAGGAATACATGCAAATAAGGCATTCATACACATAAAATACATAAACATAAATAAGTCTTTAAAAAATCTCAGCTGCTGATCCAGCATCATTCCTGCCTGCCTGCTGCCCTGAGGGTCATGATGGTCATGGACTCCAGAGCTCTTGAAATGTGGTCTCCAAATTAAATGCTTTCTCTAATAAGTTGCCTTGGTCATGGTGTTTTATCAAGTCGGTAGAAAAGTAATGAAGGCATATGATGGCACAAGTCTGTAATCTTGGCATGGAGTCTGAGATAGGAGGGACTTCTGAACCAGCCTGGGCTACATAGCAAGGCCATGGCTTTGATTAGATGGAACAGAAACATGGTTTAGACTCTCTGCATGAAAGAACTATAGAGAAACATTTCAATTTGGCAATTTAAATATTTTTGCAAAAACTTAAAAATGAACCTTTTACATTTAATTTTAATGAGGAACATTTGATTGCCCCAGATGAAGTGCTTGATTAAGAAATTTCTTGTTGCCAAAAGGAATAGGAAGCACATTGTGCTTGCAATGATCTTCGGCAAAGAGAGATTCAGAAGGCTCTTTTCCCTTTGAGAAAACTGCAATATTGGTTTTTAAATTAGACACTAAATAGTCTTGGCTGATGAATTAAAAATTTAAATCAAATTGTGAGAAGAGTGCTTATTATATTTTGAGATAATCAATCAGCTACATTCATAGGGGGGCGATGACGACGTGTAATTTGGGATGCCTTCATTTCAGTGACAGTGAAATGAATTCCGATGGAGCTTTAAGTTCTAAGGCTGATGACTATGGTCATGAAAATCAGAGCACAGATAGGAAAATACAGATGATTTCATTACACTGAGAAGGGTAACTGTATAAGAAATGGAAAATACATTATTTCTGTAGTTCCTTGATTTCTACCCTCTTCCTTCTGTATGCTAAACCCTCCCAGTGTCTAACTTAATCAGAAGGCAAGATTACTGGAAAAAGATTGATTAAGAAGTAGTTTTGAAAGTCAAGAAATGAGGGAACCAACATCAGCCGTGAAATGATCTGATGTCATTGGCATTGGGCATGACTCCTGGCATTGCAGCCATTGGCCTATGTTGTCCTTTCTAGTAGTCTCTGGGTACCTATCTGCTGAGGGATGAATTCTGCTTACTTTCCTGTAACTCACTACAGAATCAAAGTGCAAACCAAGGACATATAGTTAACTAAGCGTAGATCACTGTCTCTATGCTCTTATGCAGGAGACTGGGAAAAACCAGGCAAGTGTCTGGGCTTCTGACTCCTATGATAGAGGAAGACATCTTACTACTCCTTGCATTTTCCAAGTGTTCACATTTTCCCACTTTTCAAGAATATTTGGGGGGCCGGGTAGTGGTGTCACATGCCTTTAATTCCAACACTTGGGAGGCAGAGGCAGAGGCAGGCAGGTCTCTGTGAGTTCGAGACCAGCCTGGTCTACAAGAGCTACTTCCAGGACAGCCTTCAAAGCCACAGAGAAACCCTGCCTCGAAACCCCTTCCCTCCCACCCCTCCAAAAAAAGAATATTTGGGAATCTTGCCCTCTGCAACAGAGAAACATTACTCCATTTCTACAACAGGAGGTAATAGATAGTAAGTTGCTGATTTGTAAAAGTCCCGGTATAAGTGTATATCTGGATACATGCGGCTACATGAACAGATCCACTGGCTTTTCTTCTAATTCTGCTACTCCTGTTGAAAAAAGGTGACACTTCATTGTTCCAGATTAAAGAAGGCTGTGTAACTGGCATGGCTAAAGCCAGGAGCGTAGCCCCTAAACTCAACAGGATAAAACTAATGCATTTGAGAAGAAATTAGGATGGAGAGAAGGCAAGTCAGCCCTCTTTGAAAGTTAAGAAGTTAGGGAGCTTCAGTACCTAGCTGCTGTGACAGGTTCCCTAAGGACACTTAAAAAAAAAATTAAAGCTAAAGCTTTATTCTGTTCTTCACATACAATCTTGGATGATCTCATAGGCTCTTTTTATCTTACCTAGTATTTGTAAATGAAGAGCATTTGAAAAAAAATCTGTCCACCCCTGAACTCACTTTCACTTTTAATCTTACGTGGTCATTCGTTCATATAATAATTATCCACTCAGGGTTGTAAATATTGTGTCTATGCTATTACTGTTTTAGATTATAGATTCCTTGGCAGATAAGAGCCCTGTCTGTTTAACTAGCTGTATATAGCACCAAACATTTGTCATTATGTGTAAGGCTTTTTAAAAATGTTATTGAACATAACAAAATATTCTTTACCCAACTATAGCAAATAAAATCTTTCTTCACATAAGTTAAGATTAGCAAACAGTGATCTGGGGTTCAAATACAGCCCACAACTATTTTAATCAATGAAGTCTTATTGGGAAACAGTCATTCTCATTTATTCACATATTATCTATACTGCTCTCACTGTACAGTAATGAATTGAGTAGCTCTCTAATAGAGACCATATGGCCTGGAAAGACTAACATATTTACTTCCTGGTCATTTAGCATAAAGGATTGTTGACTACTAATGTCAGTGGTTCTTAACTAATGAAATCATATGCAATCACCCATAAAACAAAACAAAACAAAAAGGTAACCGGGCAGTGGTGGTGCACGCCTTTAATCCCAGCACTTGGGAGGCAGAGATAGGCAGATCTCTGTGAGTTCGAGACAAGCCTGGTCTACAAGAGCTAGTTACAGGGCAGCCTCCAAAGTCACAGAGAAACCCTGTCTCAAAAAATAAATAATTTAAAAAATTTTTAAAAAGTAAAAATGTAAAGATACTTTATTATTTTAATAACTCCCAATCAAGTGCCTAACAGATGGCAGGCAATGTGCTACATTTATTTTCTAGTTTTAATGTCCTTAAAATACATATTATAACTTATTTTATTATTAGAATATTCAATTTTTTGTTTACTTTTTCAGACAGTTTCTCTGTGTAGTGTTGGCTGTCCTGGAACTCACTCGGTTGACCAAGCTGGCCTCAAACTCACAGAGATCTACCTGTTTCTGCCTCCCAAGCGCTGGAATTAAAGGTGTATGCTACTGTTATCAGACCTGAATCCAACTTGTCCAAAGTTAACTTTTAATCACATTACTAATAAACAAGATCACATAGCAGGGCTGGAGAGATGGCTCAGCAGTAAAGATTATGTATGGTTATTGCAGAGAACCAGAGTTCCATTCTCAGCACCTGCATGAGACAGCTTTCAATCATCTGTAACAGAGCTATGTGGATCGGACACTCTCTTCTGGCTTCCAAGGACATGCATGCACGTGTCCATATATCTCTCCTATACACATATGAACAAAATAGAAAAAAATTTCTTCTTTTCTTTTTTTTTTTCTTTTGGTTTTTCGAGATAAGGTTTCTCTGTGTAGCTTTGGAGCCTATCCTGGTACTTGATCTGGAGACCAGGCTGGCCTCGAACTCACAGAGCTCTGCCTGCCTCTGCCTCCTGAGTGCTAGGCTTAAAGGCGTGTGCCACCAATGCCCGGCCTAGAAAAACCTTAAGTAAAAGTAAAATGATATAGCCACACAGCTAGTAGGTAGGAGAACAAGCGTTTGGACTCAGTGTTTTTGTGTGTTGAGATTGACAACAGAAAAACAACAAACAAACAAGAAGCATAAGGGGCTCTGGAGAAATCGCCTACCGCCATTGCTACTCTGGCCTGTGGGGAAATGACTGGCCTAGTATGTTTGCAGAACAGATAGCACAGGTGAGAGAAGATGGGAGCATTCAAGGAAGACTTGATTCAAACTTCAAGGAAAAGAGAAATGAATAAGTGGAAGTAGCAAACACGAAGCTGAATATTCAATAGGCTTCTATGTGTTATGTTTTTATTTAAAAGGAGGAAAAGAGAAAGCTGCAAGATGAGACATGTTAACTAGTTTATTATATGCCCAGCAGAGTAGGGAGACTAAGAGATAAGAGGAACAGGGGTAATGGCTGACCACCATGGCCGGTCACCATAGAGAGGCAGAGAGAGCGTAGGTGAGAGAGAGCCAAGAAGAAACAGAGAGAGAGAGTAGAGAACCGGCATAAAGAGAGGAAGCAGAGAGAGAGTGAAGCAGGAAAGTTGGAGCTTTTAAAGGGAAGACTACGCATGCGCACTGAGGTTCCACGCATGCCCAGAGTCCTCATGCATGGCGGGTGACGTGGTGATGATGTAGCACGTTTTCTTGTGCGTGCCCTGACTGTTGTCAGGGGGGCAGGGTCTGTCTCTTAAAGAGGTAGAGCTGATTAGCGTCAAAGCCTGAACCTTTCATTCCCACCTCTTATTATTAAAAAAGGTGGGGTGTTAGACATGGCAGGTTAAGGAATAAGGGTGTCGAATTCTCAAGACTGCTTCCTGCTGACGTGGGGGGGCGTTGACTATCTTTGGGGGACCCCAGAAGGTTGGGGTGCTGCCACGTCCTGGGGTAGCTGGTTGTTTTATTGCAGTCCAGGCTGTACGGAACTCCCTGATGCCTCTTAGACCTGTTTGTTTGGATCCAATTCAGCTCCCTGGAACTTACAAGAATCCTTAGAGTTTGTGGAAACATAAGTATTAGACACTTTAGCAGCATATTCATGCTAGAAGCAACTTGGCTGAAAGCATTAACACTTTAAAATTGACACATTTTTTAGGACAATGAAAAGCATCTTAATCTTGACCTAGTAGTTATGATCGTACAGTGGTATTGTAGAACTGACTATGAACAGTAGCATGAGAAAAAGAGAAATCAGGAACATATTTCATTCTTTTTAATGTCTCAACTCACTTTATCACTTAAGCTGTTTTATCCTCAGACCTTTATAACTTTAATTCATCCACTTTACATTACCATCTTAGACCTTCCATTCTCAGACCTTCATAACTTGCATTTATCCACCATGTTAGACCTTTCCATCCTAAGACCTTTGTAACTACATTCTCAGACCTTCATACATCTTACACTTTCCTATCTTCACATAGATAAACCCTAAAATACCTGTTCCTGAAATCTGTTTTGCTTTAAGCTGGCAAGATTACCAGTCGTCAAAAGCATCAGAGTTCTTGAGAAGGATAAGATTTTACCTGACTCAATGATTAAAGAATAACAGAGACTTGCCAGCAGGCTGCATGGACAGCCCCCAAGGTCCTTTATCCATAGTAGCGGGCTGCAGGACACCTGCCTTCTTGCTGATAGCATGTGACCTGTGGATTACAGACTATAGGAAGACTCGCCTACTGTTGGACCAAGCAACTTGGGGAAAGTCGATTCCACTGACTTTCATAGCAGCTATACCATCTTGCATTCTCACTAGCAGCCCAAAATTATTTTTTCTTTTTTAGTCTTTTCACCAAAGATGGAACACAGTATAGCACAGGTATATTAGAAAACATATTGAATCTGGGCAGTGGTGGCACACACCTTTAGTCCCAGCACACAGGAGGCAGAGGCAGGCAGATCTCTGTGAGTTCGAGACCAGCCTACTCTACAGAGCGAGTTCCAGGACAGCCTCCAAAGCCATAGAGAAACTCTGTCTTGAAAACTAGTCCCACTCCAAAAAACAAAACAAAACAAAAACAAAACCAAATTGAGTATTCTTCCTGCATGTACGCCTGCACACCAGAAAAGGGATCTGATCTCATTACAGATGGTCTTGAGCTACCATGTGTTTGCTGGGAATTGAACTAAGGACCTCTGTGAGAATAGCCAGTGCTCTTAACTGTGGAGCCATTTCTCCAGCCCCAGCATTGATCTCTCTTAGAATTCAAGGTAAGAATAAAATTGTCAATAGGTGTGGGGCTGCAGACCTACAATCTGGTTCTTTTGACAGCTGGAGGCAGGGGACTCAGGTGTTAAGATCACCTCAGTTATTTGGTGAGCTTTAGGCCAGCCTTGGTTATACAACACCCTATCAAAAACAGCAATGAGAAAAAAGAAAAACAAAACTTGAAAGAAAAAAGAGCTGGGCAGTGGTGGTGCACACTTTTAATTCCAGCATTTAGGAGGCAGAGGCAGGCAGATCTCTGTGAGTTCAAGGTCACCCTGGTCTACAGAGTGAGTTCCAGTACAGTCAGGGCTGTTACACAGAGAAACTCTGTCTCAAAAAAGCCAAACAAACAAACAAAAAACCCCAACAACAATAAGTACTAACTGTAGTTAATACCTTGTCAATTTTTTTGTTGTTGTTTTTTATTTTGCTTTCAGTTGTTTGGTTGGTTTGTTTGTTTTAGACAGAGTCTTGCTATGTACATAGCCTGGGCCAGTCTTCAACTAGAGATCCTCCTGCCTCTGCTTCCTGAGTCCTCAGTTTACAACTATGTGCCACCACTCAGTTTGTTATCATTTTTTCTTTTTCTTTCTTTTCTTTCTTTCTTTCTTTTTTTTTTTTTTTTTTTTTTTTTGAGACAGAATCCTACTCTATAGCCTTGGCTGGCCTCAAACGTGAGGCAATTCTCCTGCCTTAGTCTTCCAAGTACTAAAGGTGTTATCTACTATGCTTGGCATAATCAATAAAATAATGATTTTTTAATGATACACCTAAAAAGTATTTATTGAGCTGCATATGGTGATTGTGGTAGTTTGAATGTAATTGGCCCCACAATCTCATAGGGAGTTGCACTATTAGGAGGTGTGGCTTTGTTGGAGTGGGTATGGCCTTGCTGGAACAAGTGTATCATTGTGGGGATGGGCTTTGAGGTCTACTATACTCAGGATATCACCCAGTGTATCAGCTGACTTCCTGTTGCCTGTAAGAGGTAGGACTCTCAGCTACTTCTCTAGCACCATATCTGCCACGCTCCTAGCCATAATGATAATGGACTGAACCTCTGAAACTGTAAGCAAACCCCCTCAAGTAAATGTTTGCCTTATAAGAGTTGGTGTCTCTTCACAGCAATAGAAACTCTAAGACAGTGGCTCACACCTGCCAATCCAAGCATTTAGGAGGTAGAGGCAGGAGGATTGTTGTAAGCTAGAGGCTTGCTGGGTCTACAAAGTGAGTTCCAGGCCAGTGAGGGATGCATAGTGAGACCCTATTTTACTACACAAAAATTACAGAGGAAAATAGAGACAGAGGGATTTACTGAGTATTTACTGTATGGTTTGAACCAATGATTTTACACAAAGCAATTCAGTTTAGTAGTATATTAGCGGTGGAGAAATGGGCAGAATTTAAATTTCTGGCCATTCTACATTATTAAATTGAAAATAGTAAGCTGGGTGGTGGTGGCACATGCCTTTAATCCCAGCACTTAGGAGGCAGAGGCAAAGGTAGGGGGAATCTTAGTTTGAGGCCAGCCTGGTAAATATAGTGAGTTCCAGGACAGCCAGAACTGCACAGAGAAACCCTGTCTCCAACACCCTCCTCAAAGTAAATAAAACTCAATGGCTTAGATTCCTAAGCACATGACCATAAAAAACTTTAAATTGTTTGTCTTAAGTAACAGTTTTGAAACTGTCTCACTATGTAGCCTAGAACTTGTTACATGACCAGGATATCCTGAACTCACCAAGATGCCCCTGCTTCTGCCTCCTGTGTGCTGTGATTAAGCTGTGATTAAAAACATGTGCCACCATACCCAGATTAGTAACAGATTTTTAAATATTATTTATTTTAGTTTTTAGAGACAGGGTTTCTCTGTGTAGAAACCAGGCTGACCTCAAATTCACAGAGATCTGCTTGCCTCTGCCTCCTGAGTGCTAAGATTAAAAGCATGTGTCACCACCCAGAAGTAACAGATTTCTTTTTTTTTAGATTAATTAACTTTTGGGACAATCTCACTTTATAATCCAGACTACAAGTGTCACAGGTCTGAGGGAAAAGCTTCCCCAACAGAGGTGTTGAAACTCTGAAGGGAAAGGTTTCCCCAATGGAAGTGTTACACTCTGAAGGGAAAGGTATCCTGGCAGTCAGGAGTCAAGGAATACCCCAAAGTCACACTGCACACCACACCTCACACAAGAGATTTATTAGGAAGAACACAGGAGAGTGGCTGCTTTGCTATGGGGAGAAGCAGCAGGGAACTGAGCAGGATGCAGGTTTTATATAGAGTTTCTTGGAGGCAGAGTTTTCTAGGGTTGGGATTGGTAAAAATTCAAACCAAGACAGGGATTGGTAGGATTTCGTGCTCAGGGATTGGTGGGTTTTGGTAGGCTTTTAAACGTGGAAGTGGGCTTGGACCTTTGACCTTACACAGTCAGTCTTGAAACTTTAGCCCTTCTGCCTCAGCTTCCTAAATGCTGAGACTAAAGACTGATGTCACCAGACCCGGCAGTCTTTGTCAATACATTTTTATTTAAAAAGTATTTATTTGTTTGTTTGTTTGTCTGTTTATTTATTTGTCTGGTTTTGAGACAGGCTTTCACTAGATAGCCTTGACTAGCCTGGAGTGGATTATGTAGACTAAGGTGGCCTCTAGCTCCAGAGATATGCTTGCAGAAGCCTCCTGAGTGCTGGACTGAAGGTGTGAACCATCACGTTCAATTTCTTTTTTTTTCTTTTCTTTTCTCTCCCCCCTGCCCCCACCCCCAGAGACAGGGTTTCTCTGTGGCTTTGGAGACTGTCCTGGAACTAGCTCTTGTAGACCAGGCTGGTCTTGAACTCCCAAAGATCTGCTTGCCTCTGCCTCCTGAGTGTTGGGATTAAAGGCTGTCTTCAATTTCTAAAGGTTTTTGTTAGTTTGGTTTTTAAGACAGGGTTTCTCTGTGTAACAGTTCTGGTTGTCTTGGAACTCACTCTGTAGAACAGGCTAGCCTTAAACTCACAGAAATTTGTCTCCAAGTGCTGGGATTAAAGGCATGTGCAATTTAAACTGAATACACATATAAACTTCAACAAGCTATCTAATTCAATCTTTTAATTAATTTCTAACTAATTTAAAGACCTTAGTAATTTTTTTTAACTTAAACAGCAAAAGTAGGGAAGAGAGATTAACTTACTAGCTAAAATTTATAAATAGTTGCTAATTTGGGAATAAAACTCACACTATCTCTTTTTTCCCCTTGGTGAATTACCACATCTCTTTTAAATAGACTTGGTCTCAAGGGATACATTATCTTCTGTATCTCACTTCTAGTCTAATTGTGGAACTCAAAACATAAATGGCTTCTTGCAGGTTAGTTTTATTATAAACAGTTTTTCTTCAGAAATAGTCTCCTTTTTCTGTCAAGTATTTGCTTAATTATATAGTTAAAATGAACTTTGAGCAACCTGTTTTTAACTTTTTAGTTGAAATATTGAAACAAATTTAACTTTAAAAAAATCATATTTTATAGGGTACTTGAAGGACCCTTGCTAACTGAGGTATCCCTATACCTGTTTTAAGAGACTTTCCTTATGTTGGTTGTTTGTAATGGAAGCTAAGTTACTTGCTTTCACCTAAACAGAGAAGTTGGCATGTCTGCCTAGCAACAGCCGCTAAAACCTTCTGTTGTGGAAGGTTCCCTAGGAGTGAGAAGGGAGGAGGAGGAGAAGCAGGAGGAATAGATTAAGCTGGTTTTCCTAGTAGGGGACAGAGGCCTGGTTGTTTGGGGAGGGGAAAAAGTCTTTCCAAGAGATAGCTTTTAGATTAATTAGTACATGGTAGCCTAATGCCTATGACTGCTAGAAATTAGGCCTGGTTTTACTGCAAGAGCCAGGCTCTTATCTGGGAGATATGTTCCCAGGTGTTCAGCAGATGACTGAACTGAAGGGAAGTAGTACATACAGACCCGCTATGTGTTTACCTATATACATAAGACTAATTGGGTTTAATTTACAAGTTGGGCGCAGTTAGCAACTCATGACAAGTAGAAAATTATAACAATATATTGTAGAAATCCATTGAAAACTTGTGAATTGTTTCTGGAATTTTTTTTTATTTAACATTTTTGGTTTGCAGTTGTCCAGAGGTGACTGAAATTATAGAAATTTCAGATAAGTGGGGACTACTGTATTCAGTAAAGAGATTACCGATTTAGCTCACTACAAAAGCAGTAAACACAATCAATAAAGACACCAATAAGTATAAAAATAAGCTGAAATTTTACCACCAGGAAGTTATAATCAACTACAAAGAACTTTGCCTAGACGTTTAGGAAAGCGTGATATTTTAGAGATAATTATAAAAACTATCTGAGATGGAAGTGCTGGCTCACACCTATATCCCCTGGAGTTAAGAGGAGGGAGGCTAGCTCCATGAGCTAGCTACATTGTGTGTTCCAGGCCAGCCTGGACTACAGGATAAGAGCCTGTCTCAAGGACTAAAACCTAGCCAGGCATGGGGCATACACCTACATAATCTCAGCTCTCAGGAGGTAGAGGATCAGGACTTCTACGCTAGCCAGGACTACAGGATACCTTGTTACAAAAACAAAAGTAACCCAGCCAAACCAAATCCAACCAACCAACCTTTGTCTTTTAATTAATGTTGGTGACTTTACAGTGAAGGAGGACAGACTTGGGCATGGGGCACAAGCCTTTAATCCCAGGTAGAGCCAGGAGGATCTCTGTGAGTTGGTGGTCACCCTGGTCTACAGAGGGAGTTTCAGGACAGCCAAGGCTACATAATAGATAGAGCCTCTCTCAAAAAACAAACAGAAACAAACAAAACAAAAGAGAAAGGACAGAACCACAAATTCTCTGCTTTCACAGCCAAAGCCAGAAAGCAAAAAGAAGAGCGCAGTGTAGGGAGTATTAAACGGGTGTTGATCTGAGGGTTTTTTTTTTTTTTTTTTTTTTTTTCGAGGCAGGGTTTCTCTGTGTAGCTTTGGAGCCTATCCTGGCACTTGCTCTGGAGACCAGGCTGGCCTCGAACTCACAGAGATTAGCCTGCCTCTGTCTCCTGAGTGCTGGGATTAAAGGCGTGTGCCACCAACGCCCGGCTAATATTTTGTTTTGTTGTGTATTGTTTTCCTAGACAGAGTTTCTCTGTAGCTTTGGAGGCTGTCCTGGAACTCACAGAGATCTGCCTGCCTCTGCCTCCCGAGTGCTGGAATTAAAGGCGTGTGCCACCACAGCTCAGTTTGAGGATTGTTTTAATGAGAAATTAATACTGGATTGTATTACAATTCCATTTCTTTCGGTTCTCCATAACAAGTATTTGGCTAAACTGAATTCTGTCCAAGATGTGCCCATTTCCCCAAACTAAAGCAGTATCTTTATTCCAGTAGGAGCCAAAACCGTCTGCAGAAAGTACCAAAGTTTAGGAGTTTTTTCCTCCGAATCTTTTTCTCTCCTTTCGGTACGGAGTACCTCATTGTTCATACAGCTTAAGACATTGTGGGGCAGTCCCTTACAGGCCCTGGGGGCAAAGGCTGGACTCTTCGGGGACTCTGTAAGAATGCCGACAAAGGCAAAAGTGGCGGGACGGAGGCCGGGATAAAAGAAAACCACCTAACACAGACACAGACCAGACAGACACACGACTGAGGGAAGGTGGGATGTAAGTAAAAGAGATGCATGCAAGAGTAGAAGGATCCAGAGCTGACAAAGCGACAAGCTCAGAGGCAGCGCGAGACTCCGTTGGAGCCAGGGCACGGACGCCGCCTGGCCACTTGCTGCCGGGACCAAAAGCACTGTGGCCCAGGGCCCGGCGGGCTGCGGGGGAGGAGGTGGGACCAGTTTCTCCGCTCAGGGCGCCACAGCGCTTGGGACACGGGCGGGGCGCGTCCCCCGCTCCGCTCCGGGCAGGGCGTTGGGGCTGGTGACTCAGAGCTTTCCTCCGGGCCACGCCCTTCGCGGGTCACGCCCCACCTCGTTAGCCACGCCCTCCGCTCCGTTGGCCCCACCCCGAGAGGAGGAGCCTCACTCTCATCTCCGCCCCAGTCTCGGGGCGGGCCGGAGTCTGAGGAAGAGGAAGGGGACGAGGACAACGAGCGACGGGCGGCGGAGGACGCGGAGGAGGAAGGGGAGGCCGACCAACAAGATGGCCCCTGCTGCAGGAGCAGCCTCAGCAGCAGCAGGTGGGGGGCCGGAGGCGGCGCTGGCGTTGGCGGCTACGGCCGTGGTCCCGCGGCCTGGGACAGAGTCAGAGTCGATGGTGGCAGCGGCGGCGGCGGCGGCTGCCGCGACGGTGGCGACGGCCGCAGGGACCCGGAGCTGAGAGGAGCTGCTGCTCGGACCAGCGCGGTGAGCAAGTGGCGGGCGGCAGCGTGGGAGCGGGGCGGCCGCGACCGAGAACAATAGGCGGCGGCGGCGGGGATGGGGCTGCCCTCACCCGCCCTGCGTCGGGACCGGCCCCGGGGCTTGTCAGTGGCCGGCGTCCTTTAGGCCTCAGGCCTCCGCGTGCCGTCCGGAGGGCCTGCCCGGGTAGGTAGGCCGAGGAGCGGTGCAGACACCGCCCTGGACGAAAGGAAGGCTGGGGCGGGAGGGGTGAGGGTCCTGGGCTGGCCGGTTCCCGGTGCCCCGGAGGACGGCCGGCGGGCAGAGAGTTGCTGGCTGGAAATGTTTGGACCCCTGTCTGTGCGGTGGGGGAGGGAGAAGGCGCCTGTAAACAGCCGCCGCTCCTGCCTCGCTGCCAGGCGTGGCTGCTCCTTCCCCAGCCCCCTTCCACGGCCAAGTGGGTTTTAGGGTGTCGGTTTCCCTGGAGTTCCTGTAGATAAACCCTATTGGCCAAGGCGAAACCATGTGCAGGTGCCTTTTTCAAAAAGACTTAAGTGCCACAACAACAACAAAAATACACAAAATACGGCTGTTGGTAAACGATGGAGTAGTAAGGGGTGTAGTAAGGGGTGGACCTTTCCTTAACATCATTCTAAACATCAGGTCTCTAAAAATCACTGGACTCACATCCCTGGTGAGGGTGAACTGAAACTAGGGCTCTTTTGAAGCAACAATAATATAACTCTTGACATCCCAGAATAGTCTGTGAAACTGGAAACAAAGACACTG